>NW_017194284.1:0-9408 GCF_001704415.2 Capra hircus
GTGGAGTCGGTGCCGGAACCTGAGGATTCCTTCCAGTGCTGACATGGATCTTGGGGTACTTCTGGAGTCTCCCCAGGGGAGTCAGTCCTCGTCTTGTGGGGGCATGCACGTGCGCTTTCCCCCGAGCTGTAGCCAGCAGTGTCACGCTTCCCTTCGCGTGAACCAAGGGATCAGGGGCTTTCCCTCGAGGCTTTCCCACGAGGTTTTCACACGAGGCTTTCCCACAGGGCTGTCCCACGTTCCACCGTGGTTTGAGTCTATTCTCGGCTAGAAGTCGAGGCAGTGCAGGAAAACAGGTTTCCCTGGAATGGACTGAGACATCTGGGGGACTCTGGGAATGGTGGCACCACCCTGGAGTTCCTCTCGCCATTTCCTGTGGAGAGCGCCTCCTCTTGAGATGCGACGGGAACGCCGGGAATTCTTTCCCGACCACGCAGGGAAAGGATCCCTCCTCTCGAGCTAAGAGGCGGAAACGGGGCTCCTCTGGATGTGGGCGGGGACTCTCGTGCTTCCTCTCGAGTGGAGTCGGGTATGTCGGGGAACTTCTTGAGTTGCAGCAAGGGTGTGAAGGACCCTTTGGAAGTTCCAGAGTTTAGGTGTGATTAGCCTCGAGACGCCTCAGCGGAAATGGGCCTCATCTCGCCTGGAGGGAGAACCTCCTGGATTTTCTCGAGTTGCGGCAGGTGCTCTCGACTTACGACTGGGACCTCAGGGACCCGCTCTGGTGGCCTCAGGAAAGGCCAGTCCCCATGCGAGTTGCTCGGGGTCTCTCGGGATTCCTCTCCCATCGATGCCGGGGCCTAAGACTGGGAGCCAGTGTGAGGAAGCCCGCCCGTGACAAGGTTATGAGGAAGGAAGCTGACATACGCAAGGCGTGCTCAGACTTCAGGGACCCCTCTGGAAATTTTTAAGCATGTACCCCAACAAAAATCTGCGGTTTTTGTGCTCTTGCTTTTTCACTCTTCTGACCTTTTCTGGAAAAAGTCAATTCAGTCCGTTAGTCTTCTGCATTTGAAAGAGTGTTTCAATCCAAAAAACCCTACTGATTTCTTTCTAGCCTGCCTGTAGGACTCGATACAGCTGCTCTTCTGATTGTTTGAGGCCTCCTGACCGCAGGAGGCACTGGAAGCTTAAATCATCCTAGGAATGCAGGAGTTTCCGAGGAGTCAAAATCTTTAGAATAGGACTGATTAAAAGTTTCATTTTTTGGGTCAATGCTTGCTGCCAAATTTTCATATCCTTTATTTTTAGATATAGTTGGTTTATAGAAAAACAAGTAGTTTACCTGGTATTAGCAACATTAGATCTTTGAGTTAAGTACCTTCTTTGTTATAACCCACTGCACCTTTGTTCTATAGAGATGTAACTTTAATGCTTTAAGGAGATGCAGATTAAAGAAAAACACTTCAGGGGAAACAAAATTAACATTCATTTAAGGAAGAGAGCCAAAAAGTGTTAACAAGCCTCTTGGCCAGAAGATAATGTAAATCACCTGAGACCTTTTGTATACAAAATGATATACAGAAAGAATCTGGGTTGCGAACACTACATAATTTTGTGTTATCCATTGATCTCCATGTTTTATCAAAAGTATAAAAGGCCTTTCTGAACAATAAAGGAGGAGGCCAGGGGCCGGGGCCAGTTTCTCGGACCAGCTTCTCGAACTAGTCTCTCAGCCTGGTTTCTTGGGACTCTGGCTCGCCCCGTGTCTTTCTCTCTCTTTCTTCTCTCTACCTTTCCTTCTCTCTGCTCTTTACTATAACTTCAGGCTGAATCTCCAACTGGAGTGCGGAGGCTTGCCAGGTCTACTTACTTGCCCTGGCTGTTAAGACCCGCAACGAAAGGGAGCTTAAGGCGAGGCACCCTTAGATATTCCAGCGGGCGCCGGTGGCCCAACGAAGGTGGTGCAAATTCCTTGTCTGGAATTTTATTGGCCGTCCGCGTAAACCAAGCTATTCAGCCCTCTTCCTCCACTTAATCTTCTTACTACACTATAGTTTCCCGAATCTAATCTTACATTAATAAATAAACAAGTCTTTCCACACCAACGCCGTCCACCCTTCGAATTCCCTGGATCCACCGGGGCTGGACCCCGCATAAGACCTTGTGTGGAGTCGGTGCCGAAACCTGAGGATTCCTCTCCAGTGCTGACATGGAACTTGGGGTAATTCTGGAGTCTCCCCAGGGGAGTCAGTCCTCGTCTCGAGTGGGGGCATGCATGTTGCGCTTTCCTCCCGAGCTGTAGCAGCAGTGTCATGCTTCCCTTCGCGTGGATCAAGGGATCTGTGGCTTTCCCACGAGGCTTTCCCACAGCCCGGCTGTCCCACGTGCCACCGTCGTGTGAGTCGATCCTCGGCTTGAAAGTCGAGGCAGTGCAGGGAAAAAGGTTTCCCTGAAATGGCCTGAGACATCTGGGGGACTCTGGGAATGGTGGAACGACCCTGGAGTTCCATACGCCTTTCCTGTGTAAAGCGTCCCCTCTTGAGATGCTATGGGAACGCGGGGAATTCTTTCCAGGACAACGCACGGAAAGGATCCCACCTCTGGAGCTAAGAGGCCAGAAATGGGGCTCCTCTGGATGTGGGCGGGGACTCTCGTGCTTCCTCTCGAGTGGAGACGGGTATGTCGGGGAACTTCTTGAGTTGCAGCAAGGGTGTGAAGGACCCTTTGGAAGTTCCAGAGGTTAGGTGTGATTAGCCTCAAGACGCCTCAGCGGAAATGGGCCTCATCTCGCCTGGAGGGGAGTAACCTCCTGGATTTTCTCGAGTTGCGGCAGGTGCTCTCGACTTATGATGGGGACATCAGGGACCCGCTCTGGTGGACTCAGGAAAGGCCAGTCCACATGCGCGTTGCTCAGGGGCCTCTTGGGATTCCTCTTCCCGTCGATGCCGGGGCCTACGACCTTGTGTGGATTCGGTGCTGGAACTTGAGGATTCCTCTCCAGTACTGACATGGATATTGGGGTACTTCTGGAGTCTCCCCAGGGGAGTCAGTCGTAGTCTCGAGTGGGGGCATGAACGTGCGATTTCCTCCAGAGCTGTAGCAGCAGTGTCACGCTTCCCTTCGCGTGGATCAAGGGATCTGTGGCTTTCCCTCGAGACTTTACCACGAGGCTTTCCCACGGGGCTTTCCCACGAGGCTTTCCCACAGGGCTGTCCCACGTGCCACAGTGGTGTGAGTCGATCCTCGGCTAGAAAGTCAAGGCAGTGCAGGGAAAACAGCTTTCCCTGGAATGGACTGAGACATCTGGGGGACTCAGCGAATGGTGGCACGACCCTTGAGTTCCTCTCGCCTGTCGTGTGGAGAGCGCCTCATCTTGAGATGCGACGGGAACGCCGGGAATTCATTCCCAAACACACAGGGAAAGGATCCCTCCTCTCGAGCTAGGAGGCGGACACGGGGCTCCTCTGGATGTGGGCGGGACTCTCGAGCTTCCTCTCCAGTGGAGACGGGTATTCGGGGAACTTCTTGAGTTGCAGCAAGGGTGTGAATGACCCTTTGGAATTTCCAGAGTTTAGGTGTGATTAGCCTGGAGACGCCTCAGGGGAAATGGGCCATCATCTCGCCTGGAGGGAGAACCTCCTGGATTTTCTCGAGTTGCGGCAGGTGCTCTTCGACTTACGACGGGAACCTCAGGGACCCGCTCTGGTGGCCTCAGGAAAGGCCAGTACCCATGCGAGTTGCTAGGGGCCCTCTCGGGATTCCTTCCCCGTCGATGCCGGGGCCTAAGACCTTGTGTGGAGTCGGTGCCGGAACCTGAGGATTCCTCTCCAGTGCTGACATGGATCTTGGGGTACTTCTGGAGACTCCCCAGGGCAGCCAGTAGTCGTCTCGAGTGGGGGCATGCACCTGCGCATTCCTCCGGAGGTGTAGCAGCGGTGTCATGCTCCCGTCGCGTGGATGAAGGGATCAGTGGCTTTCCCTCGAGGCTTCCTCAGAAGCTTTCCCAAGAGGTTTTTCCACGAGGCTTTTCCACAGGTCTGTCCCAAGTGCCACTGTGGTGTGAGTCGATCCTCGGCTTGAAAGTCAAGGCAGTGCAGGGAATACAGGTTTCCCTGGAAAGGACTGAGACATCTGGAGTACTCAGGGAACGGTGGCACGACCCTGGAGTTCCTCTCGCCTTTCCTGTGGAGAGCGCCTCCCCTTGAGATGCGTTCTGAACGTCGGGAATTCTTTCCCGAGCACCCAGGGAAAGATTCCCTCCTCTCGAGCTAGGAGGCGGAAACGGGGCTTCTCTGGATGTGGGCGGGACTCTCGTCCTTCCTCTCGAGTGGAGACGGGTATGTCGGCGAACTTCTTGAGTTGCAGCAAGGGTGTGAAGGACCCTTTGGAAGTTCCAGAGGTTAGGTGTGATTAGCCTCGAGACGCCTCAGCGGAAATGGGCCTCATCTCGTCTGGAGGGTAGAACCTCCTGGATTTTCTCGAGTTGCGGCAGGTGCTCTCGACTTACGACTGGGACCTCAGGGACCCGATCTGGTGGCCTCAGGAAAGGCCAGTCCCCTTGCGAGTTGCTCGGGGGCCTCTCGGGATTCTTCTCCCGTCGATGCCGGGGCCTGAGACCTTGTGTGGAGTCTGTGCCGGAACCAGAGGATTCCTCTCAAGTGCTGACATGGATCTTGGGTACTTCTGGAGTCTCCCAGGGGAGTCATTCCTCGTCGCGAGTGGGGACATGCACGTGGGTTTTCCTCCCGAGCTGTAGCAGCAGTGTCACGATTCCCTTCGCGTTGGATGCAGGGATCTGTGGCTTTCCCTGGAGGCTTTCCCACGAGGCTTTCCCACGAGGCGTTCCCACATTGCTGTCCCACGTGCCACCGTGGTATGAGTCGATCCTCGACTTGAAAGTCGAGGCAGTGCAGGGAAAACTGGTTTCCCTGTTATGGACTGAGCTTCTGGGGGACTCTGGGAATGGTGGCACGACCCTGGAGTTCTTCTTGCCTTTCCTGTGGAGAGTGCCTCCTCCTGAGATGCGACGGGAACGCCGGGAATTCTTTCCCGACCACGCAGGGAATGAATCCCTCCTCTGGAACTATGAAGCGGAAACGGGGCTCCTCTGTATGTAAGTGGGACTCTCGTGCTCCTTCTCGATTGGAAACGGGTATGTCGAGGAAATTCTTGAGTTGCAGCAAGGGTGTGAAGGACCCTTTGGAAGTTCCAGAGGTTAGGGGTGATTAGCCTCGAGACGCCTCAGCGGAAATGGGCCTCATATCGCCTGAAGGGGAGAAACTCCTGAATTTTCTCGAGTTGCGGCAGGTACTGTGGACTTAGACCGGGACCTCAGGGACCCGCTCTGGTGGCCTCAGGAAAGGCCAGTCGCCATGCGAGTGGCTCGCCGGCCTCTCGGGATTCCTCTCCCGTCGATGCCGGGGCCTAAGATCTTGTCTGGAGTGGGTGCCGGAACCTGAGGATTCCTCTCCAGTGCTGACATGGATCTTTGGGTACTTCTGGAGTCTCCCCAGGGGGGTCAGTCCTCATCTTGAGTGGGGGCATGCACGTTCGCTGTCCTCCCGAGTTGTAGCAGCAGTGTCACCATTCCCTTCGCGTGGATCAAGAGATCTGTGCCTTTCCCTCGAGGCTTTTCCACGAGGCTTTCCCACGAGGGTTTCCCACAGGGCTGTCCCACGAGCCACCGTGGTGTGAGTCGATCCTCGGCTTGAAATTCGAGGCAGTGCAGGGAAAACAGGTTTCCCTGGAATGGACTGAGACATCTGGGTGACTCTGAGAAAGGTGGCGCGACCCTGGAGTTCCTCTTGCCTTTCCTGCTGGAGAGCGCCTCCTCTTGAGATGCGACGGGAACGCCGGGAATTCTTTCCCGACCACGCAGGTAAAGGATCCCTCCTCTCGAGCTAGGAGGCGGAAACGGGGCTCCTCTGGATGTGGGCGGAACTCTCGTGCTTCCTCTCGAGTGGAGACGTGTATGTCGGGGAACTTCCTGAGTTTCAGCAAGGGTGTGAAGGACCCTTTGCAAGTTCCAGAGGTTAGGTGTGACTAGCCTCGAGACGCCTCAGCGGAAATGGGCCTCATCTCGCCTGGAGGGGAGAACCTCCTGGATTTTCTGGAGTTGCGGCAGGTGCTCTCGACTTACGACGGGGACCCCTGGGACCCGCACTGGTGGCCTCAGGAAAGGCCAGTCCCCATGCGAGTTGCACGGGGGCCTCTCGGGATTCCTCTAACGTCGATGCTGGGGCCTAAGACCTTGTGTGGAGTCAGTGCCACAACCTGAGGATTCCTCTCCAATGCTGACATGGATCTTGGGGTACTTCTGGAGTCTCCCCAGGGGAGTCAGTCCTCGTCTCGAGTGGGGGCATTCACGTGCGCTTTCCTCCCGAGCTGTAGCAGCAGTGTCGTGCTTCCCTTCGCATGGATCAAAGGATCAGGGGCTTTCCCTCGAGGCTTTCCCACGAGGCTTTCCCACGAGGCTTTCCCCCGAGGCTTTCCCACAGGGCTGTCCTACGTGCCACCGTGGTGTGAGTCGAGCCTCGGCTTGAAAGTCGAGGCAGTGCAGGGAAAACAGGTTTCCCTGGAATGGACTGAGACATCTGGGGGACTCTGGGAATGTGGCACGACCCTGGAGATCCTCTCGCCTTTCCTGTGGAGAGCGCCTCCTCTTGAGATGCGACGTTAATGCCGGGAATTCTTTCCTCACCACGCAGGGAAAGGATCACTCCTCTCGAGCTAGGAGGCGGAAACGGGGCTCCTCTGGATGAGGGCGGGACTCTCGTGCTTCCTCTCGAGTGGAGACGGGTATGTCGGGGAACTTCTTGAGTTGCAGCAAGGGTGTGAAGGACCCTTTGTAAGTTCCAGTGGTTAGGTGTGATTAGCCTCGTGACGCCTCAGCGAAAATGGGCCTCATTTCGCGTGGATGGGAGAACCTCCTAGATTTTCTCGAGTTGGGGCAGGTGCTCTCGACTTCCGACTGGGACCTCAGGGACCCACTCTGGTAGCCTCAGGAAAGGCCAGTCCCCATGCGAGTTGCTCGGGGGCTTCTCGGGATTCTTCTCCCTTCGATGCCGGGGCCTAAGATCTTGTGTGGAGTCGGTGCCGGAACCTGAGGATTCCTCTCCAGTGCTGACATGGATCTTGGGGTACTTCTGGAGTCTCCCCTGGGGAGTCAGTTCTCGTCTCGAGTGGGGGCATGCACGTGCGCTTTCCTCCCGAGCTGTAGCTGCAGTGTCACCCTTCCCTTCTCGTGTATCAAGGGGATCTGTGCCTTTCCCTCGAGGCTTTCCATCAAAGCTTTCCCACGAGGGTTTCCCAAAGGGCTGTCCCACGAGGCTTTCCCACGAGGCTTTCCCACAGGCTGTCCCACGTGCCACCGTGGTGTGAGTCGATCCTCGGCTTGAAAGTCGAGGCAGTGCAGGGAAAACAGGTTTCCCTAGAATGGACGGAGACATCTGGTGGACTCTGGGAATGGTGGCAGGACCCTGGAGTTCCTCTCGACTTGCCTGTGGAGAGCGCCACCTCTTGAGATGCGACGGAAACGCCCTGAATTCTTTCCCGAGCACGCAGGGAAAGGATCCCTCCTCTCTAGCTAGGAGGCGGAAATGGGGCTACTGTGGATGTGGGTGGGATTCTCATGCTTCCTCTCGAGTGGAGACGGGTATGTCGGGGAACGTCTTGAGTTGCAGCAAGGGTGTGAAGGACCCTTTGGAAGTTCCAGAGTTTAGGTATGATTAGCCTCGAGACGCCTCGGCGGAATGAGCCTCATCTCGCCTGGAGGGGAGAACCTCCTGGATTTTTCTCGAGTTGGGGCAGGAGCCCTCGACTTACGACGGGGACCTCAGGGACCCGCTCTGCTGCCCTCAGGAAAGGCCAGTCCCCATGCGAGTTGCTCTGGGGCCTCTCCGTGATTCCTCTCCCGTCGATGCTTGTGCCTAAGACCTTGTGTGGAGTCAGTGCCGGAACCTGAGGATTCCTCTCCAGTGCTGACATGGATCTTGGGGTAATTCTGGAGTCTCCCCAGTGGAGTCAGTCCTCGTCTCGAGTGGGGGCATGCACCTGCGCTTTCCTTCCGAGCTGTAGCAGCAGTGTCCCGCTTCCCTTCGCGTGGATCAAGGGATCTGTGGCTTTCCCTCGAGGCTTTTCCCACCAGGGCTGTCCCACGTGCCAACGTGGTGTGAGTCGATCCTCGGCTTGAAAATCGAGGCAGTGCGGGAAAACAGGATTCCCTGGAATGGACGGAGACATCTGGGGGACTCTGGCAATGGTGGCACGACCCTGGAGTTCCTCTCGCCTTTCCTGTGGAGAGCGCCTCCTCTTGATATGCGACGGGAACGCCGGGAATTCTTTCCCGAGAACACAGTGAAAGGATCCCTCCTCTCAGGCTAGGAGGCGGAAACGGGGCTCCTCTGGATGTGGGCGGGACTGTCGTGCTTCCTCTCAGTGGAGACAGGTATGTCGGGGAACTTCTTGAGTTGCAGCAAGGGTGTGAAGGACCCTTTGGAAGTTCCAAAAGGTTAGGTGTGATTAGCACGAGTCGCCTCAGGGGAAATGGGCCTCTTCTCGCCTGGAGGGGAAAACCTCCTGGATTTTCTCGAGTTGCGGCAGGTGCTCTCGACTTACGACGGGGACCTCAGTGACCCGCTCTGGTGGCCTCAGGAAAGGCCAGTCCCCATGCGAGTTGCACGGGGGCCTCTCGGGATTCCTCTAACGTCGATGCTGGGGCCTAAGACCTTGTGTGGAGTCGGTGCCGGAACCTGAGGATTCCTCTCCAGTGCTGACATGGATCTTGGGGTACTTCTGGAGTCTCCCCAGGGGAGTCAGTCCTCGTCTCGAGTGGGGGTATCACGTCCGATTTCCTCCGAGCTGTAGCAGCAGTGTCGCTCTTCCTTTCGCCTGGATCAAGGTATCTGTGGATTTCCCTCTAGGCTTTCCCACGAGGCTTTTCCCACGACGCTTTCCCACGACGCTTTCCCACAGGGCTGTCCCACGTGCCCCCGTGGTGTGAGTCGATCCTCCTCTTGAAAGTCGAGGCAGTGCAGGGAAAACAGGTTTCCCTGGAATGGACTGAGACATCTGCGGGACTCTGGGAACGGTGGCACGACCTGGAGTTCCTCTCGCCTTTCCTGTGGAGAGCGCCTGCTCTTGAGATGCGACGGGAACGCCGGGAATTATTTCCGGAGCACGCAGGGAAAGGATCCCTCCTCTCGAGCTAGGAGGCGGAAACGGGGCTCCTCTGGATGTAGGCGGGACTCTCGTGCTTCGTCTCGAGTGGAGACGGGTATGTCGGGGATCTTCTTGAGTTGCAGCAAGGGTGTAAAGGACCCTTTGGAAGTTCCAGAGGTTAGGTGTGGTTAGTCTCGAGATGCCTCAGCAGAAATGGGCCTCATGTCGCCTGGAATGGAGAGGCTCCTGGATATTTCCGAGTTTCAGCAGGTGCTCTCCTTGTGTGGATTCGGGCCGGAAGCTGAG
>NW_017194285.1:0-9407 GCF_001704415.2 Capra hircus
TCAGGGGCAACTTCCCCTGGAGCCGGGGCCATAGGGAGCGGCTCCACACTCCCAGGGAAGGCAGAGCCACAGCCACACATCTGTCCCATCCCCTTTGCTCTGTAGGAGAGCTCTAGTGAGCTAGGTCTGTCAGGAAAATTCTTGGCTCCTATGGGGACACATTCAATGTGTGAAACTGCATCCAGGACCTAGGGGACACAGGGCCCCTGTTTCTCTCAGGGGCGGAGGGGTGGGGGCCTGAAGCAGTGCGGCCCAGCAACAGCTTCCACATCCATCCAATTGCTCTTCTTACCTCTGATAGAACTAGCTTTGTTCCAGCCTTTGGCAATTTGGAGGCAAGCGGGCCCCACTTCCTCCCCAAGGAGGCATGGGACCTACTTTGAGTGGAAAGGCCCTCACGGAGCTGAACCAGGAAGGCACCCAGTCATGTCTGACACATTCCTGCATCCTGCTTCTTCATGAGCAATACCGCTATAAGTAGGAATGTCTTTCCAAGGCTCAGAAAGGACAGGGGAGATGCATGGTGCTGCCTCTGGAATTTCGGTCCTCTGAGCAGACCTGGAGGTCTCCCCTTGAAGGAGCTAACCAGTTTCTTCCAAATACAGGCTTGCAAACACACACTGGGTGGCTGCCTCTTCTTCCCTGAAGGACGATCACTTTCCCCGCATCCTGTGAACTCTGCATCCCAGCCTGCTGGAAAAGCGCTTCTTGGAGGTCATTTTTCTGGGACAATTTTCCCTGGAGCCCGGGGCCGTAGGGAGGGCCCATGCTCGCTGGAAAGGCAGAGTCACATCCACAGTCTGTTCTACCCCTTTTGCCCTGTAGGAGAGCTCTAGTGAGCCTAGGTCTCAGGAAAATTCTTGGCTCCTATGGGGACACACCCTGTGTGTTAACCTGCATATCGGACCTAGGGCCACAGGGCGCCTGTTCCTCTCGGGGGGACCCTGAAGTGGTGCGGCCCAGCAACAGCCTGAACATCCATCCGATTGCTCTTTTCTTCCTTCTGATAGAGCTAGCTTTGCTTCCGCTTTGGCATTTCGGAAGCCAGGGGAGCCCCACCGCTGTTGTCCTGGGTCTATTGGAGGTACCCGTCTATTGGACCCCAGCATGGCACCCGACCCCTCAGACACACTCCCGCAGCTCCTTCCCATGGGCAGGACTGTTCTGACCTAGGAATGTGTTCCCAAGGCTCAGAAAAATGCAGGGAGACACACGGCCCTGACTCTGGAACTGAGGCCGTTGGGAGCAGGCCTGGAGGTCTGACGTCTGAGACGCCAAACACTTGCTTGCAAGATACAGGTGTGAAAACACACTCTCTGGGGCTGCCTTTCTTCCTCCAAGGAAGAGAGCTTTTCCAGTCTCCTCCGTGCTGAGTCATACAAGGCTGCAAAGGTCTGGCTTCGATTGCATTTCTCTGCGGCAATGGCCCCTGAGGCCTGCACCCAGGGAGGGATCCTACCCTCCAGGGGAAGTCAAAGCAACTCCAAACAGCTGTTCTCTCATGTTTCCTCTGCAGGAGGGAGCCAGTGAGCCCAGGTCTGTCTGGAACGTTCTTGGATCCTGGGGAAATCATCCTGGGAGCCCACCTGGATACCAGTCGTAGGGGCCTAAAATTCCATTTTCCTTCCTGGAGCCCTAACGCAGTACAGCCTAGCAACTGCTTGAAAATCCATCCTGTTGCTGTTTTCTTCCCTCTGACAGAGCGAGCTTTGCTCCCCATTTTGGGATTTCAGAAGCAAGGTGGTGGCCTGCAACTCCTTGCCTGGGGTCCATTGGAGGTGCAAGGTGCCCTCGACCAGGTGACCCCAGCATGACACCTGGCCCCCTCAGACACACTCCCACAGCCTGTTCCCCATGGGCAGGACTGCTCTCACCTAGGAATGTGTTTGCAAGGCCAGGAAACTGCAGGGAGACACAAGGCCCTGATTCTGGAATTGAGTCTGTTGGAACAGGCCTGCAGGTCTTCTGTCTAACAGCCAAACACTTGCTGCAAGATACAGGCCTGAAAACACACTCTTGGGGCTGCCTTTCCTTCCTCCAAGGAAGAGAGTTTTTCTCAGCCTCCTGTGGGCTGAGAGTCACACAGGGCTGAAAAGCACTTGCTGGGAGATTCTTTTTCATTGCCATGCCCCTGAGGCCCTGTGCTCAGGGAGGGCTCCCTCCCTCCCAGGGAAAGTCAAAGGAAGCTCCAAACGGCTGTTCAATCATGTTTCTGAGAGAGTCATTGCCAAGGCAGGTTTCTAAAGAAGTTCAAGGGTCCCCAAGGAGAGAGGGCTCTAGAATTCTCAAGGAGGAAGGAAGGACAAACTGTTTTTCCCTCTACATTCCTTAGGATTATATAACAATCATGCATCCTTCTTGAGAATGGTCTCTGGAAAAAACCTTCTGGCTAATCCTGTTATCTTAAAATGTCAATTATGGAGTAGTCTAGTGAGTCTTTACAACCTCCAGACATTCTTTTGTTCGTTGTCATAACTTATTGGAGAGTATATAACTCCATTACTAACACTAGCAAGGGGGTACGCTTTCTGCCCTTGTGATGTCTCTGTCAGAAGCTTTCTCTATCTCCTTTCTCCTTTAATAAAACTTATTGCACAAAAGCTCTGAGCAATCAAGCTCGTCTTGGGCCCTGGATTGAATTCTTCTCCTCCATAAGCCAAGAATCCAGCATCTTTTCGTGGTTCAGCACAATATTCATTTCCTCTGCAGGAGAGAGCTAGTGAGCTTAGGTCTGTCTGGAACATTCTTGAATCCTGTGGGGAAAATATCCTGTGCACACATCTGGATACTGGCCTAGAGGCCAAAATTCGCATTTCTTTCCGGGAGCCCTAACGTGGTGTGACTTAGAACTGCTTGAAAATCCATCCATTGCTGTTTTCTCCTTCTGACAGAGCTAGCTTTGTTCCCTGCTTTGGATGTCTCAACCGAAGGGCCGGTCCATAGCTACTCGCCTGGGGCCCATTGGATGTGCAAGGTGCCCTCGACTAGGTGACCCTAGCATGGGCACTCAGCCCGCTCAGACACACTCCCGAGGCTTCTTTCTCATGGGAAGCACTGCTCCAACCTAGGAATGTGTCTGCAATGCTTGGAAAGTGCAGTGAGACACACAGCCCTGACTCTGCAATTGAGGCCTCAGAGCAAGCCTGCAGCTCTGATGTCTGAGAAGCAAAACACTTACTTCAAAGAGAGGCCTGAAAACACACTCTCTGTGGATGACTTTCCTTCCTCTAAGGAAGATAGTTTTCCCAGTCTCCTGCTTCCTGAATGTCACACAGCTGGAATGCGCTTGCTTGGAGGTCGTGATTCAGTGGCAATGACCCCTGAGGCCCTTTGCCCAGGGAGGGCTCCCACACTCACAGGCAAATCAAAGCAACTTCCAAGTGAGTCAGCTCTTCGCATCAAGTGGCCAAAGTATTGGAGTTTCAGGTTCAGTATTAGTCCTTCCAATGTATATTCAGACCTGATTTCCTTTAGGATGGAGTGGTTGCGTCTCTTGTAGTCTAAGCGACCTACAAGCATCTTCTCCAACACCACAGTTCAAAAGCATCCAATTTTCAGCTGTCACTTTCTTTATAGTACATCTTTCATATCCATCCATGACATATGGAAAAACCATAGCCTTGACTGGATGGATCTTTGTTGGCAAAGCAACGTCTCGGCTTTTTAATATGCTGTCTAGTTTGGTCATCACTTTTTCTTCCAAGTCATAAATACGTTTTAAGTTCATGGAGGCAGACATCACCTGCAGTGATTTCGAAGCCCCCCAAATAGTCTGCTGCTGTTTCCAATGTTTTCCCATCTATTTGCCATGAAGTGAAGAGACTGGATGCAATGATTTCAGTTTTCTGAATGCTGAGCTTTAAGCTAACTTTTTTCACTCTCTCTTTCATCAGGAGACTCTTTAGTTCTTCTTCACTTTCTGCCATAAGGGTGGTGTCATCTGCATATCTGAGATTCTTGATATTTCTCCCAGCAATCTGGATTCCAGCGTGTGCTTCCTCCAGCCCAGTGTTTCTCATGATGTACTCTGCATATAAGTTAAATAAGCAGGGTGACAATACACTGCCTTGACATATTCCTTTTCCTATTTAGAACCAGTCTGTTGTTCCATGTCCAGTTCGAACTGTTTCTTCCTGACCTGCATACAGGTTTCTCAAGAGACAGGTCAGGTGGTCTGGTATTCCCATCTCTTTCAGAATTTTTCCCAGTTTATTGTGATCCACACAGTCAAAGGCTTTGGCATAGTCAATAAAGCAGAAATAGATGTCTTTTTTTCTGGAACTCTCTTGCTTTTTCAATGATCCAGTGGATGTTGGCAGTTTGATCTCTGGTTTCTCTGCATGTTTTTAAATCCCTCTTGAACATTTGGAAGTTCACAGTTCATGTGAACTTGGAGAATTTTGAGCATTACTTTACTAGTGTGTGAGATGAGTGCAATTGTGCAGCAGCTTGAATATTCTTTGTCATTGCCTTTCTTTGGGATTGGAATGAAAAACTGACCTAATGACTAGATGTTTTCAATTGCATATGCTGAAAGAACTGGCTGTGCAGTTTTGAAGAAAAAAAATCATTTTAACCCATTTTCTCTGAAGTGCAAGGCATATCATGGCCATCCCTGAATCATAAAGTCACCTTTTCTTTATGTAGTCATAGTTTCATGCCTAAATTATAGGCCAACTCGTGCTCAAATTGACTCTGAATGTCAGGGGCAGATCAACTAATAATAAAAGCTTGGATTGTCCCTCTGGAGGAAAGTGAGATCTTGGTCCCACGAGAAGAATCTGAAGGGTTAAGGGAACTTGCAAGAGTGGGGAAAGCTTAGTCCATCCTACATGTACCAAAATCTTAAATAAGGCTTATTTACTTTACCGAAGTAAAAAAACAGATGATGAAAACAATTATAAATCAATGAAAGGTAAAGAAATCCATAGTCTGTTATCAAAAAATTGCATTCTAAGAAAACTTTGTGCTCTTAACCTAGAGAGGAGACTAAATTCCATCTGGTACCAGCTTACCAGAAGACAAACAAACAAACAAACAAATTATCGGTAAGCTTAAAAAAAGTATATTCCATATATCTTGAAGTAGCAGTATTTCTGCAAAGGCATCCAGTGTGAAACCATAGAGGACATGGTTAAAACCTGATTAAATAGAAATTGACAATGTAATCTGGTCACTGCTGCGACTTGAAATGCTTTAATATGATAACTGGAATTATAACTGACAGCATTTGACCAGGACATATCAGATTTTCACGGATGTCAGATAATTTCTAGGATATCTATATTAGGAACTGAAAGGAATCTTTGAACCTAGGAAAGAAAACAACAGTCTCAAAGGCCCTTTGCTGAATCATCTATCAGCAAGGAATGTCTTTGCAAGGATCGCAAAGTGAAGGGAAAATACACCGACCTGCCTCTGCAACTTTGGTCCTCTGAGCAGATCTGGAGGTCTCCCTTTGTATAAGCTAAACCTGTTCCTTCCAAATAGAGGTTTGCAACCACAAAACAAGTGGCCGCCTATTCTTCCCCGAAGGAGGCTCTCTTTCCCCACATCCTGCGAACTCCCTTTCCCAGCCTCCTGGAAAAGCGCTTCCTTGCAGTTCCTTTCAGAAAATCCTATGGACGGAGAAGGCCTGGTAGGCTGCAGTCCGTGGGGTCCGCTGAGGGTCGGACACGACTGAGCGACTGCCACTTTCATTTTCACTTTCATGCATTGGAGAAGGCAATGGCAACCCACTTACTGTTCTTGCCTGGAGAATCCCAGGGACGGGGAGCCTAGTGGGCTACCGTCTATGGCGTCGCACAGAGTCGAACACGACTGAAGCAACTTAGCAGCAGCAGCAGCAGCAGTTCCTTTCTTAGGGGCAGTTATCCCTGAGATTGGACCTGGAAAGGCAGAGCCACCTCCACACACACGTCTTTTCTGTCCCCTTTCCTCTGGAGGAGAGCTCTAGTGAGCCTAGGTCTGTCAGGAAAATTCTTGGCTTTGACGGGATCCCACCCGGTGTGTGAACCTGCATACCCGACCTAGGGGCCACAGGCACCTGTTTTGCTCGAGTGGGTCCTGGAGGGGTGCAGCATAGCAAGAGCTTAAAAATCCATCCAATTTGTCTTTTTTTTTAACCTCGGAGAGAACGAGTTTGCTCCACCTCCACCCTTTGGCAGTGTGGAGGGAAGAGGGCACCACCCTCTCCCAAAGGGGACATAGGGCCTACCAGGAGAGAAAGGCCCCTTGAGGAGCTGAGCCCAGGTAGGCAGCCAGTGATGTCAAGCACACTCCCGCTGCTTGCTTCTTCATGGGCACTCCCACGATCTGCTAGGAATGTCTTTGCAAGGATCTCAAAGGGAAGGGGAGATACATGGCCCTGTCTCTGGAACTTCAGTCCTCTGAGCAGATCTGGAGGTCTTGAGTTGTATAAGCAAACCTGTTCCTTCCAAATAGAGGCTTGCAAACACACCCCGGTGGTTGCCTCTTCTTCCCCGAAGAAGTCTTTCTTTCCCCACATGCTGCGAACTCCCTGTCCCAACCTCCAAGAATAGCGCTTCTTGCCATTCCTTTCTTAGAGGCAGTTATCCCTGAGCTTGGGGCCGTAGGGAGTAGCCCACACTCACAGGGAAAGGCAAAGACTCCTCCATACATCTCCTCTATCCCCTTTGCTCTGGAGGAGAGCTCTAGTGAGCCTAGGTCTTTCAGGAAAATTCTTGGCTTGGACAGGATCTCACCCTGTTTGTGAACCTGCATACCCAACCAGGGGCCACAGAGCACCTGTTTCAGTAAAGTGGGCCCTGAAAGGGTGCAGCCTAGCAAGAGCTTGAAAATCCATTCAATTGCTGTTTTTGTACCTCTGACAGAGCGAGCTTGGCTCCACCCTTTGGCAGTGAGGAGAAAAGAGGCATGACACCCTCCCCAAGGGACATGGGGCCTACTTCGAGAGGAAAGGCCCCTTGTGGAGCTGAGGCCAGGAAGGCACACAGTCGTGTCAAACACACTCCCACTGCTTGCTTCTTCAGGGGCACTCCCGCTATCAGCTAGGAATGTCTTTGCAATGATCACAAAGGGAAGGGGAGATACAGGCCCTGCTTCTGGACCTCCGGTGCTCTGAGCAAATCTCGAGTTCAAGGTTCAAGGTCAAGGTCAATCAAGTTCTCTCAAGGTCTCAAGTTCAAGTCTCAAGTTCTTCAAGTTCAAGTTCAAGGTCAAGTTCAAGTCAAGTTCAAGTTCAAAGTCAAGTTCAAAGTCAAGTCAAGTTTCAAGTCAAGTCAAGTTCAATTCAAGTTCAAGTCAAGGTCAAGTTCAAGTTCAAGTTCAAGTTCCAAGGTCAAGTCAACAAGTTCAAGGTCAACAAGAAGTTCAAGTTCAAGGTCAAGGTCAAGTTCAAGTTCAAGGTCAAGGTCAAAAGTTCAAGGGCAGGGCAAGGCCAAGCCAAGACCAAGGCAAGGGCAACGGCAACGCCAAGGGCAAGGCCAAGGCCCAGGCCAAGGCAAAGGCCAAGGCCACCAAAGCGAAGCCCAAACCCCGTAACGCCTGACAAAAGGCAGAAGCCACTAGGCCCCTGTGCAGAGGAAGCCACTGAAGGCAGCAAGGCCACAGAGCTCCCCGACTCCCATTCCCACATGAAGATGTGAGGATAAAGGGCCTCATCCCAGCAAGCACCCGCTCCACCACCCCCAACCCCGGCCCCCGCCCCCCGCAGCACGCCCCCTGAAACAACACTGTCTTCCCAGAAAAGAGAACGGAGAAGCCATGTGTGTGCCAAAGGAGCAAGATGAACGAACGATGCCACGCCCTCCGAATTGGGCACACCTGACGCCTCGGAACCCGGGCCTGGCCGATGGGTCCCAGCCGTTCTCGGGTGGGAGGGGGGTCAACACATTGGCCGAGAGCCCTTGCCCAGGCCACCCGCAAATCCCCTGAGATGTGATCCGACCACAGGGACCGAGGGCAAACGTACCGCTTGAGGTGCTGGAGGAGCCGGACGAAGCCATGGTGGGAGAGGCACACGGGCACGCTGCAGACTGCTGGCCGAGTGGGGGGACCCAGCAGCTCAGGACTCTGGAGAAGGGAGGCGTCTCCGCCACCATTGACGTCAATAGGGTTTGGGTGGGTAGATGGAGGGGGCCGCCCCTGGCCTCTTTCCAAGCAGAGACCCTGGACGGAGTCCCGTGGAGCGAGTGGGCTTTTCCCGGGCACGGCTGTGCCCCGGACCGCCAAGATCCCCGTTGGGTGGGCGGGCAGTTCGGGGCTTTGGTTTGTGGCCCTCCCTCGCAGCGGGGGGTGGGATCAACCCCGTGGATCAATCAGGGGCCCTCAGCAGTGCCAAGGGAACTCACGCCCAGGAAACGCCCCTAGGTCCCTTTGAATTGGCCACCAACGCCCCCTTTCCCAGCCTGCCTTGCTCTGGGATTTCCCGCCTTTTCACATTCCACAGGTCCCTGGGCCTCGACTGTCCCCCGCTGGCTCCTCCGAGGCATTCCGGGACACCAGACGCCTCTCTCCAGCGCCTCCACCTAGATCCCTCGCTGTCCTCGCCTCCGTTTCCCCCATGCCCCTCCCCAACTCCGTGGGCTCTTGGCATCCTTTCCTACAGCAGTCCCAGAGTGCCACCCCGAGGGCTTTGAGTTGCCTGGAGCCCAAGGCTCCGGCCAGAGACCTGAGGGGCCAGCGTCTGGACTGGCAGCTAATGCCATTTGGGGCTTTTCTCACGTGGAGCCTGAGGCCCGCACCTCCGCGGGAAACCCCCCAGCGCGAGTGCCCTGGAGATACCCACCCAAGGGGACAGTGTATCCCCTACTGTGGGGAAGGAGGTTCCTGTTTTCCCTGCACTGGTTCGACTTTCACGCCGAGGATCGACTCACACCATGGTGGCAAGTGGAATAGCCCTGTGGGAAAGCCTCATGGGAAAGACTCCAGGGAAAGCCACAGATTCCTTGATCCACGAGAAGGGAAGCGTGACACTGCTGCTACCGCTCGGGAGGAAAGCGCAAGTGCATGACCCCACTCGAGCCGAGGACTGACGCAAGCTTGGGAGACTCCAGAAGTACGCCAAGATCCATGTCAGCACTGGAGAGGAATCCTCAGGTTCCATTCCCGACTCCACACAAGGTCTTAGGCCCGGCATCGACCGGAGAGGAATCCTGAGAGGCCCCTAGCACCTCGCATGGGGACTGGCCTTTCCTGAGGTCACCAGAGCGGTCCCTGAGGTCTCCGTCGTAACTCGAGAGCACCTGCCGCAACTCGAGAAAATCCAGGAGGTTCTCCTCCAGGCGAGATGAGGCCCATTTCCGCTGAGGCGTCTCGAGGCTAATCACACCTAAACTCTGGAACTTCCAAAGGGTCCTTCACACCCTTGCTGCAAGTCAAGAAGTTCTCCGACATACCCATATCCACTCAGAGAAGACGAGGGT
>NW_017194286.1:0-9407 GCF_001704415.2 Capra hircus
GCATTTCCCCCCACTCGAGACTTAGAGTGACTCCCCTGGGGAGACTCCAGAAGTACACCAAGATCCATTGCTGCACTGGAGAGGAATCCTCAGGTTCCGGCAGCGTCTCCACACAAGATCTTAGGCACCGGCATCGACGGGAGAGGAATCCTGAGAGGCCCCCGAGCAATCGCAAAGGGACTGGCCTTTCCTGAGGCCACCAGAGCGGGTCCTGAGGTCCCCGTCGTAAGTCGAGAGCACCTGCCGCAACTCGAGAAAATTCCAGGAGGTTCTCCCTGCAGGCGAAATGAGGCCCATTTCCGCTGAGGCGTCTGGAGGCTAATCACACCTAACCTCTGGAACTTCCAAAGGGTCCTTCACACCCTTGCTGCAAATCAAGAAGTTCCTCGACATACCTGTCTCCACTCGAGAGGAAGCACGAGAGTTCCCCGCACATCCAGAAGAGCCCTGTTTTCCGCCTCCAAGCTCGAGAGGAGGGATCCTTTCCCTGCGTGGTCGGGAAAGAATTCCCGGCGTTTCCCTCCCAACTCAAGAGGAGGCGCTCTCCACAGGAAAGGCGAGAGAACTCCAGGTCGTGCCACCATTCCCAGAGTCCCCCAGATGTCTCAGTCCATTCCAGGGAAACCTGTTTTTCCCTGCACTGCCTCGACTTTCAAGCCGAGGATCGACTCACACCACGGTGGCACGTGGACAGCCCTGTGGGAAGCCCTCGTGGGAAAGCTTCGTTGGAAAGCCTCGAGGGAAAGCCCCTGATCCCTTGATCCACGCGAAGGAAGCGCGACACTGCTGCTTCAGCTCGAGAGGAAAGCGCACGTGCATGCCCCTACTCGAGAAGAGGACTGACTCCCCTGGGGAGACTCCAGAAGTACCCCAAGATCCATGTCAGCACTGGAGAGGAATGCTCAGGTTGCAGCACCTACTCCACACAAGATCTTAGGCCCCGGCATCGACGGGAGAGGAATCCCGAGAGGCCCCCGAGCAACTAGCATGGGGACTGGCCTTTCCTGAGGCCACCAGAGCGGTCCCTGAGGTCCCTGTCGTAAGTCGAGAGCACCTGCCGCAACTCGAGAAAAATCCAGGAGGTCTCCCCTCCAGGCGAGATGAGGCCATTTCCGCTGAGGCGTCTCGAGGTAATCACACCTAACTCTGGAACTTTCAAAGGGTCCCTCACACCCTTTCTGCAACTCAAGAAGTTCCCCGACATACCCGTCTCCACTCGAGAGGAAGCACGAGAGTCCCTCCCACAACCATAGGAGCCCGTTTCCGCCTCCTAGCTCGAGAGGAGGGATCTTTCCCTGCGTGGTTGGAAAGAATTTCCGGCATTCCTGTCGCATCTCAAGAGGAGGCGCTCTCCACAGGAAAGGAGAGAGGACTCCAGGGTCGTGCCACCATTCCCAGAGTCCCCAGATGTCTCAGTCCATTCCAGGGAAACCTGTTTTTCCTGCACTGCTCGACTTTTCAAGCCGAGGATCGACTCAACCACGTGGCACGTGGACAGCCCTGTGAAAGCCTCGGGGAAAGCCACAGACCCTTGATCCATGCGAAGGGAAAAGCGTGACACTGCTGCTCAGCTCGGGAGGAAAGCGCACGTGCATTCCCCCACTCGAGACGACGACTGACTCCCCTGGGGAGACTCCAGAAGTACCCCGAGAATCCATGTCAGCACTGGAGGTGAATGCCTGGTTCCGGCACGTACTCCTCACAAGTCTTAGCCCCGGCATCGACGGAGAGGAATCCAGAGAGGCCCCCGACAACTCCAACTGCGGGTCCTGATAAGTAGCAACTCTCCTCTTCCAGAGGAATTCCTGCCACATTCCCAGTCCCAGATGGCTCCGTCCATTCCAGGGCTGTTTTCCCAGGCCTCGACTTTCAAGCGAGGATCGACTCAGTGGCACGTGGGACAGCCCTGTGGTAAAGCCTCGTGGGAAAGCCTCACTGAACCTTGAGAGCACATGCCGCAACTCGAGAAAATCCAGGAGGTTCTCCCCTCCAGGCGAGATGAGGCCCATTTCCCCTGAGGCGTCTCGAGGCTAATCACACCTAACCTCTGGAACTTCCAAAGGGTCCTTCACACCCTTGCTGCAACTCAAGAAGTTCCCCGACATACCCGTCTCCACTCGAGAGGAAGCACGAGAGTCCCGCCCACATAAAGAGGAGCCCCATTTCCGCCTCCTAGCTCGAGAGGAGGGATCCTTTCCCTGCGTGGTCGGGAAAGAATTCCCGGCGTTCCCGTCGCATCTCAAGAGGAGGCGCTCTCCACAGGAAAGGCGAGAGGAACTCCAGGGTCGTGCCACCATTTCGAGAGTCCCCCAGATGTCTCAGTCCATTCCAGGGAAACCTGTTTTCCCTGCACTGCCTCGACTTTCAAGCCGAGGATCGACTCACAACACGGTGGCACGTGGGACAACTGCGGGAAATCCTCGTAGGAAAGCTTTGTGGGAAACCCTCGAGTGAAAACCACAGATCCATTGATCCAAGCGAAGGAAGCGTGACACTGCTGCTTCAGCTCGGAGGAAAGCGCAGGTGCATGCCCCCACCTGAGACGAAGAGTGACTCCCCTGGGGAGATTCCAGAAATACACCAAGGTCCATTTCTGCACTGGAGAGGAATACTCAGTTCCGCAGCATCTCCACACAAGATCTTAGGCGCTGGAATCGACGGGAGAGGAAATCCGAGAGGCCCCGAGCAACTCGCATGGGACTGGCCTTTCCTGAGGCCACCAGAGCGGGGTCCCTGAGGATCCCGTCGTAAGTCGAGAGCACCTGCGGCAACTCGAGGAAATCCAGGAGGTTCTCCCCTCCAGGCGAGATGAGGCCCATTTCCGCTGAGGCATCTCAAGGCTAATCACATCTAACATCTGGAACTTCCAAAGGGTCCTTCACACCCTTGCTGCAACTCAAGAAGTTCCCCGACATACCCGTCTCCACTCGAGAGGAAGCACGAGAGTGCCGCCCACATCCAGAGGAGCCCCGTTTCCGCCTTCTAGCTCGAGAGGAGGGATCCTTTCCCTGCGTGGTCGGGAAAGAATTCCTGGCATTCCTGTCACATCTCAAGAGGAGGCGCTCTCCACAGGAAAGGCGAGAGGAACTCCAGGGTCGTGCCATATTCCCAAAAGTCCCCCAGATATCTCAGTCCATTCCAGGGAAACCTGTTTTCCCTGCACTGCCTCGACTTTCAAGCCGAGGATCGACTCACACAACGGTGGCACGTGGGACATCCCTGTGGCAAGCCTCGTGGGAAAGCCTCGTGGGAAAGCCTCGAGGGAAAGACACAGATCCCTTGATCCACGAAAATGGAAGCGTGATACTGCTGCTAAGCTCGGAGGAAAGCGCACGTGCATGCCCCCACTCGAGACGAGGACTTACGCCTCTGGGGAGATTCCAGAAGTCCCGGAAGATCCATGTCAGCACTGGAGAGGAATCCTCAGGTTCCGGCACTGACTCCACACAAGGTCTTAGGCCCGGCATCGACGGGAGAGGAATCCCGAGAGCCCCCGAGCAACTCGCATGGGACTGGCCTTCCTGAGGCCACCAGAGTGGGTCCCTGAGTCCCCGTCGTAAGTCGAGAGCATATGCCGCAACTCGAGAAAATCCAGGAGGTTCTCCCCTCCAAGCGACATGAAGCCCATTTCCGCTGAGGTATCTCGAGGCTAATCACAGCTTACCTCTGGAACTTCCAAAGGGTCCTTCACACCCTTGCTGCAACTCAAGAAGTTCCGCGACATAACCGTCACCACTCGAGAGGAAGCAGGAAAGTGCCGCCCACATCAAGAGGAGCCAAGTTTCCCCTCCTAACTCGAGAGGTTTGATCCTTTCCCTGCGTGGTGGGGAAAGAATTCGCGGCGTTCCGTCGCATCTCAGAGGAGGCGCTCTCCAGAGGAAAAGCGAGAGGAACTCCAGGTTCGTGTCACCATTGCCAGAGTCCCCAGATGTCTCAGTCCATTCCAGGGAACCTGGTTTCCCTGCACTGCCTCGACTTTTAAGCCGAGGATCGACTCACACCACTGTGCACGTGGGAAGCACTGTGGGAAAGCCTCGTGGGAAAGCCTCATGGGAAAGTCTAGAGGGAAAGCCACAGATCCCTTGATCACGAAAAGGAAGCGTGACACTGCTGCTACAGCTCGGGAGGAAAGCGCACGTGCATGCCCCCACTC
Source organism: Capra hircus (assembly GCF_001704415.2). Taxonomy (NCBI): domain Eukaryota; kingdom Metazoa; phylum Chordata; class Mammalia; order Artiodactyla; family Bovidae; genus Capra; species Capra hircus. Next base: position 4,154 of record NW_017194286.1, read on the forward strand.
GAGAAGAGGACTTACGCCTCTGGGAGACTACAGAAGTCCCGAAGATCCATGTCGGCACTGGAGAGGAATCCTCAGGTTCCGGCACTGACTCCACACAAGGTCTTAGGCCCGGCATCGACGGGAGAGGAATCCCGAGAGGCCCCCGAGCAACTCGCATGGGGACTGGGCTTTCCTGAGGCCACCAGAGTGGGTCCCTGAGGTCCCGTCGTAAGTCGAGAGCACCTGCCGCAACTCGAGAAAATCCAGGAGGTTCTCCCCTCCAGGCGACATGAGGCCCATTTCCGCTGAGGTATCTCGAGGCTAATCACACCTTACCTCTGGAACTTCCAAAGGGTCCTTCACACCCTTGCTGCAACTCAAGAAGTACCCCGACATACCCTTCTCCACTCGAGAGGAAGCAGGAAAGTGCCGCCCACATCAAGAGGAGCCACGTTTCCGCCTCCTAGCTCGAGAGGTTTGATCCTTTCCCTGCGTGGTGGGAAAGAATTCGCGCGTTCCCGTCGCATCTCAAGAGGAGGCGCTCTCCAGCAGGAAAAGCGAGAGGAACTCCAGGGTTCGTGCCACCATTCCCAGAGTCCCCCAGATTGTCTCAGTCCATTCCAGGGAAACTGTTTTCCCTGCACTGCCTCGACTTTCAAGCCGAGTATCGACTCACACCACAGTGGCACGTGGGGACAGCCCTGTGGGAAAGCCTCGTGGGAAAGCCTCTGGAGCGATGGAAATGCCACAGATCCCTTGATCCACGAAAAGGGAAGCGTGACACTGCTGCTAAGCTCGGGAGGAAAGCGCACGTGCATGCCCCCACTCGAGACGAGGACTGACACGCCCTGGGGAGACTCCAGAAGTACCCCAAGATCCATGTCAGCACTGGAGAGGAATCCTCAGGTTCCGGCACTGACTCCACACAAGGTCTTAGGCCCCTGCATCGACGGTGAGAGGAATCCCGAGAGGCCCCCAGAAGCAACTCGCATGGGGACTTGGCCTTTCCTGAGGCCACCAGAGTGGGTCCCTGCAGGTCCCCTGTCGTAAGTCGAGAGCACCTGCCGCAACTCGAGAAAATCCAGGAGGTTTCTCCCCTCCAGGCGAGCATGATGCCCATTTCCGCTGAGGTATCTCGAGGCTAATCACACCTTACCTCTGGAACTTCCAAAGAGTCCTTCACACCCTTACTGCAACTCAAGAAGTACCCCGACATACCCGTCTCCACTCGAGAGGAAGCACGAGAGTCCCGCCCACATCCAGAGGAGCCCCGTTTCCGGCCTCCTAGCTCGAGAGCAGGGATCCTTTCCCTCCGTGGTCGGGATAGAATTCCCGGTGTTTCCCGTCACATCTCAAGAGGAGGCGGGCTCCCACAGGAAAGGCGAGAGGAACTCCACGGTCGAGCCACCATTCCCAGAATCCTCTGGATGTCTCAGTCCATTCCAGGGAAAACTGTTTTCCCTGCACTGCGTCGACTTTCAAGCCGAGGATCGAATCACACCACGGTGGCACGTGGGACAGCCCTGTGGGAAAGCCTCGTGAGGAAGCCTATGGATTAGGGAAAGACCCAGATCCCTTGATCCACGCGAAGGGGAAGCGCGACACTGCTGCTACAGCTCGGGAGGAAAGCGCACGTGCATGCCCCGACTCGAGACGAGGACTGACTGCCCTGGGGAGACTCCAGAAGTACCCTAAGATCCATGTCTGCACTGGAGAGAAATCCTCAGGTTCCGGCACTGAGTCCACAGCAAGGTCTTAGGCCCCAGCATGGACGGGAGAAGAATCCCGAGAGGCCCTCGAGCAACTCGCATGGGGACTGGCCTTTCCTGAGGCCACAGAGCGGGTCCCTGAAGTCCCCATCGGTAAGTCGAGAGCACCTGCCGCAATTCGAGAAAATCCAGGACGTTCTCCCCTCCAGGCGAGATGAGGCCCATTTCCGTTGAGGCAACTACGGGTAATCACACCTAACCTCTGGAACTTCCAAAGGGTCCTTCACACCCTTGCTGCAACTCAAGAAGTTCCCCGACATACCCGTCTCCACTCAAGAGGAATCCGAGAGTCCCGCACATATCCAGAGTGGCCCCGTTTCCGCCTGCTAGCTAGAGAGGAGGGATACTTTCCCTGCGTGGTAGGGAAAGAATTCCCGGCGTTCCCGTCGCTTCTCAAGAGGAGGCGCTCTCCACAGGAAAGGCGAGAGGAACTCCAGGGTCGTGCCACCATTCCCTGAGTCCCCCAGATGTCTCAGTCCATTCCTGGGAAAACTGTTTCCCTTCACTGCCTCGACTTTAAAGCCGAGGATCGACTCACACCACCGTGGCACGTGGGGAAAGCCCTGTGGGAAAGCCTCCTGGGAAAGCCTCATGGGAAAGTCTAGATGGAAAGCCACAGATCCCTTGATCCACGAAAAGGGAAGCGTGACACTGCTGCTAAGCTCGGGAGGAAAGCGCACGTGCATGCCCCCACTCGAGACGAGGACTTACGCCTCTGGGGAGATTCCAGAAGTCCCGGGAAGATCCATGTCGGCACTGGAGAGGGAATCCTCAGGTTCCGGCACTGACTCCACACAAGGTCTTAGGCCCCGGCATCGACGGGAGAGGAATCCCGAGAGGCCCCCGAGCAACTCGCATGGGGACTGGCCTTTCCTGAGGCCACCAGAGTGGGTCCCTGAGGTCCCCGTCGTAAGTCGAGAGCACATGCCGCAACTCGAGAAAATCCAGGAGGTTCTCCCCTCCAAGCGACATGAAGCCCATTTCCGCTGAGGTATCTCGAGGCTAATCACAGCTTACCTCTGGAACTTCCAAAGGGTCCTTCACACCCTTGCTGCAACTCAAGAAGTTCCGCGACATAACCCGTCACCACTCGAGAGGAAGCAGGAAAGTGCCGCCCACATCAAGAGGAGCCACGTTTCCGCCTCCTAACTCGAGAGGTTTGGTCCTTTCCCTGCGTGGTGGGGAAAAGAATTCGCGGCGTTCCCGTCGCATCTCAAGAGGAGGCGCTCTCCAGAGGAAAAGCGAGAGGAACTCCAGGTTCGTGCCACCATTGCCAGAGTCCCCCAGATGTCTCAGTCCATTCCAGGGAACCTGGTTTCCCTGCACTGCCTCGACTTTTAAGCCGAGGATCGACTCACACCACTGTGGCACGTGGGAAAGCACTGTGGGAAAGCCTCGTGGGAAAGCCCTCATGGGAAAGTCTAGAGGGAAAGCCACAGATCCCTTGATCCACGAAAAGGGAAGCGTGACACTGCTGCTACAGCTCGGGAGGAAAGCGCACGTGCATGCCCCCACTCGAGACGAGGACTTACGCCTCTGGGGAGACTACAGAAGTCCCCGAAGATCCATGTCGGCACTGGAGAGGAATCCTCAGGTTCCGGCACTGACTCCACACAAGGTCTTAGCGCCCCGCATCGACGGGAGAGGAATCCCGAGAGGCCCCGGAGCAACTCGCATGGGGACTGGGCTTTCCTGAGGCCACCAGAGTGGGTCCCTGAGGTCCCCGTCGTAAGTCGAGAGCACCTGCCGCAACTCGAGAAAATCCAGGAGGTTCTCCCCTCCAGGCGACATGAGGCCCATTTCCGCTGAGGTATCTCGAGGCTAATCACACCTTACCTCTGGAACTTCCAAAGGGTCCTTCACACCCTTGCTGCAACTCAAGAAGTACCCCGACATACCCGTTCTCCACTCGAGAGGAAGCAGGAAAGTGCCGCCCACATCAAGAGGAGCCACGTTTCCGCCTCCTAGCTCGAGAGGTTTTGATCCTTTCCCTGCGTGGTGGGGGAAAGAATTCGCGGCGTTCCCGTCGATCTCAAGAGGAGGCGCTCTCCAGAGGAAAAGCGAGAGGAACTCCAGGTTCGTGCCACCATTGCCAGAGTCCCCCAGATGTCTCAGTCCATTCCAGGGAACCTGGTTTCCCTGCACTGCCTCGACTTTCAAGCCGAGTATCGACTCACACCACAGTGGCACGTGGGCAGCCCTGTGGGAAAGCCTCGTGGGAAAGCCTCGAGGGAAATCCACAGATCCCTTGATCCACGCGAAGGGAAGCGTGACACTGCTGCTAAAGCTCGGGAGGAAAGCGCACGTGCATGGCCCCACTCGAGACGAGGACTGACACCCCTGGGGAGACTCCAGAAGTACCCCAAGATCCATGTCAGCCACTGGAGAGGAATCCTCAGGTTCCGGCACCGACTCCACACAAGGTCTTAGGCCCCTGCATCGACCGTGAGAGGAATCCCGAGAGGGCCCCAGAACAACTTGCATGGGGACTGATCTTTCCTGAGGCCACCACAGTGGGTCCCTGCGGTCCCTGTCGTAAGTCGAGAGCACCTGCTGCAACTCGAGAAAATCCAGGAGGTTCTCCCTCCAGGCGAGCTGATTCCCATTTCCGCTGAGGTATCTCGAGGCTAATCACACCTTACCTCTGGAACTTCCAAAGAGTCCTTCACACCCTTACTGCAACTCAAGAAGTACCCCGACATACCCGTCTCCACTCGAGAGGAAGCACGAGAGTCCCGCCCACATCCAGAGGAGCCCCGTTTCCGCCTCCTAGCTCGAGAGCAGGGATCCTTTCCCTCCGTGGTCGGGATAGAATTCCCGGTGTTCCCGTCACATCTCAAGAGGAGGCGGGCTCCACAGGAAAGGCGAGAGGAACTCCACGGTCGAGCCACCATTCCCAGAATCCTCTGGATGTCTCAGTCCATTCCAGGGAAAACTGTTTTCCCTGCACTGCGTCGACTTTCAAGCCGAGGATCGAATCACACCACGGTGGCACGTGGGACAGCCCTGTGGGAAAGCCTCGTGGGAAGCCTTGAGGGAAAGACCCAGATCCCTTGATCACGCGAAGGGAAGCGCGACACTGCTGCTACAGCTCGGGAGGAAAGCGCACGTGCATGCCCCGACTCGAGACGAGGACTGACTGCCCTGGGGAGACTCCAGAAGTACCCTAAGATCCATGTCTGCACTGGAGAGAAATCCTCAGGTTCCGGCACTGAGTCCACAGCGGTCTTAGGCCCCAGCATGGACGGGAGAAGAATCCCGAGAGGCCCTCGAGCAACTCGCATGGGGACTGGCCTTTCCTGAGGCCACCGAGCGGGTCCCTGAAGTCCCCATCGTAAGTCGAGAGCACCTGCCGCAACTCGAGAAAATCCAGGAGGTTCTCCCCTCCAGGCTCGATGAGGACTATTTCCGCTGAGGCAACTAGAGTCTAATCACACCTAAACTCTGGAACTTCCAAAGGGTCCTTCACACCCTTGCTGCAACTCAAGAAGTTTCCCCGACATACC
>NW_017194287.1:0-9407 GCF_001704415.2 Capra hircus
ATCTCAAGTGTAGGCGCTCTCCACAGGAAAGGCGAGAGGATCTCCAGTCTCAAGCCCCATTCCCAAAGTCCCTGGATGTCTCAGTCCATTCCAGGGAAACCTGTTTTCCCTGCACTGCCTCGACTTTCAATCCGAGGATCGACTCACACCACGGTGACACGTGGGACAGCCCTGTGGGAAAGCCTCGTGGGAAAGCTCGAGGGAAAGACACAGATCCCTTGATCCACGCGAAGGGAAGCGCGACACTGCTGCTACAGCTCGGGAGGAAAGCGCACGTGCATGCCCCACTCGAGACGAGGACTGACTGCCCTGGGAGAATCCAGAAGTACCCAAGATCCATGTCGGCACTGGAGAGGAATTCTCAGGTTCTGGCACTGAGTCCACACCATGTCTTAGGACCCAGCATCGACGGGAGAGGAATCCCGATAGACCCCCCGAGCAACTCGCATGGGGACTGGCCTTTCCTGAGGCCACCACACCGGGTCCCTGAGTTCCCCGTCATAAGTCGAGAGCACCAGCCGCAACTCGAGAAAATCCAAAGAGGTTCTCCCCTCCAGGCGAGCTGAGACCTATTTCCGCTGAGGTATCTCGAGGCTAATCACACCTTACCTCTGGAACTTCCAAAGGTCCGTCACTTCCTTGCTGCCAACTCAAGAAGTTCCCCGACATACCCGTCTCCACTCAAGAGGAACCCGAGGGTCCCGCCCATATCCAGAGTGGCCCCGTTTCCGCCTGCTAGCTCGAGAGGAGGCATCCTTTCCCTGCGTGGTCGGGAAAAGAATTCCTAGCGTTCCCGTCTCATCTCAAGAGTAGGCGCTCTCCACAGGAAAGGCGAGAGGAACTCCAGTATCAGGCCCCATTCCCAGAGTCCCCCAGATGTTTCAGTCCATTCCAGGGAAACCTGTTTTCCCTGCACTGCGTCGACTTTCAAGCCGAGGATGGACTCACACCTCGATGGCACGTTGGACAGCCCTGTGGGAAAGCCTCTTGGGAAAGCCTCGTGGGAAAGCCTCGAGGGAAATCCACAGATCCCTTGATCCACGCGTAGGGAAGAGTGACACTGCTGCTACAGCTCGGGAGAAAAGCGCACGTGCATGCACCCAAACGAGACGAGGACTGACTCCATGGGGAGACTCCAGAAGTACCCCAAGATCCATGTCAGCACTGGAGAGGAATCCTCAGGTTCCCGCACCGACTCCACACAAGGTCTTAGGCCCCGGCATCGACGGGAGAGGAATCCCGAGAGGCACCCGAGCAACTCGCATGGGGACTGGCCTTTCCTGAGGCCACCAGATCGGGTCCCTGAGGTCCCCGTCTTAAGTCGAGAGCACCTGCCGCAACTCGAGAAAATCCAGGAGGTTCTCCCCTCCATTCGAGATGAGGCCCATTTCCGCTGAGGCGTCTCGAGGCTAATCACATCTAACATCTGGAACTTCCAAAGGGTCCTTCACACCCCTGCTGCAACTCAAGAAGTTCCCCGACATACCCACTCCACTCGAGAGGAAGCACGAGAGTCCCGCCCACATCCAGAATAGCCCCGTTTCCGCCTCCTAGCTCGAGGGGGGGGATCCTTTCCCAGCGTGGTCGGGAAAGAATTCCCGGCGTTCCCATTGCATCTCAAGAGGAGGTGCTCTCCACAGGAAAGGCGAGAGGAACTCCAGGGTCGTGCCACCATTCCCAGAGTCCCCTGGATGTCTCAGTCCATTCCAGGGAAATCTATTTTCCCTGCACTGCCTCGACTTTCAAGCCGAAGATCGACTCACATCTCGGTGGCACCTGGGACAGCCCTGTGGGAAAGCCTCGTGGGAAAGCCTCGAGGGAAAGACACAGATCCCTTGATCCACGCGAAGGGAAGCACGACACTGCTACTACAGCTCGGGAGGAATGCGCACGTTCATGCCCCCCTCTCGAGACGAGGACTGATTGCCCTGGGGAGACTCCAGAAGTACCCTAAGATCCATGTTTGCACTGGAGAGGAATCCTCAGGTTCCGGCACTGACTCCACACAAGGTCTTAGGCCCCAGCATCGACGGGAGAGGAATCCCGAGAGGTCCCCGAGCAACTCGCATGGGGACTGGCCTTTCCTGAGGCCACCAGAGCGGATCCCTGAGGTCCCCGTCGTAAGTCGAGAGCACCTGCCGCATCTCGAGAAAATCCAGGAGGTTCTCCCCTCCAGGCGAGATGAGGCCCATTTCCGTTGAGGCAACTAGGGGGTAATCACACTTTAACTCTGGAACTTCCAAAGGGTCCTTCACACCCTTGCTGCAACTCAAGAAGTTCCCCGACATACCCGTCTCCACTCAAGAGGAATCCGAGAGTCCCGCACATATCCAGAGTGGCCCCGTTTCCGCCTGCTAGCTCGAGAGGAGGTATCCTTTCCCTGCGTGGTCGGGAAAGTATTCCTAGCGTTCCCGTCTTATCTCAAGTGTAGGCGCTCTCCACAGGAAAGGCGAGAGGATCTCCAGTCTCAAGCCCCATTCCCAAAGTCCCCTGGATGTCTCAGTCCATTCCAGGGAAACCTGTTTTCCCTGCACTGCCTCGACTTTCAATCCGAGGATCGATTCACACCACGGTGACACGTGGGACAGCCCTGTGGGAAAGCCTCGTGGGAAAGCCTCGAGGGAAAGACACAGATCCCTTGATCCACGCGAAGGGAAGCGCGACACTGCTGCTACAGCTCGGGAGGAAAGCGCACGTGCATGCCCCCACTCGAGACGAGGACTGACTGCCCTGGGAGAATCCAGAAGTACCCCAAGATCCATGTCGGCAGTGGAGAGGAATTCTCAGGTTCTGGCACTGAGTCCACACCATGTCTTAGGACCCAGCATCGACGGGAGAGGAATCCCGATAGACCCCCGAGCAACTCGCATGGGGACTGGCCTTTCCTGAGGCCACCACACCGGGTCCCTGAGTTCCCCGTCATAAGTCGAGAGCACCAGCCGCAACTCGAGAAAATCCAAGAGGTTCTCCCCTCCAGGCGAGCTGAGACCTATTTCCGCTGAGGTATCTCGAGGCTAATCACACCTTACCTCTGGAACTTCCAAAGGGTCCGTCACTTCCTTGCTGCAACTCAAGAAGTTCCCCGACATACCCGTCTCCACTCAAGAGGAACCCGAGGGTCCCGCCCATATCCAGAGTGGCCCCGTTTCCGCCTGCTAGCTCGAGAGGAGGCATCCTTTACCTGCGTGGTCGGGAAAGAATTCCTAGCGTTCCCGTCTCATCTCAAGAGTAGGCGCTCTCCACAGGAAAGGCGAGAGGAACTCCAGTATCAGGCCCCATTCCCAGAGTCCACCAGATGTTTCAGTCCATTCCAGGGAAACCTGTTTTCCCTGCACTGCGTCGACTTATAAGCCGAGGATGGACTCACACCGCGATGGCACGTTGGACAGCCCTGTGGGAAAGCCTCTTGGGAAAGCCTCGTGGGAAAGCCTCGAGGGAAATCCACAGATCCCTTGATCCACGCGTAGGGAAGAGTGACACTGCTGCTACAGCTCGGGAGAAAAGCGCACGTGCATGCACCCAAACGAGACGAGGACTGACTCCATGGGGAGACTCCAGAAGTACCCCAAGATCCACGTCAGCACTGGAGAGGAATCCTCAGGTTCCCGCACCGACTCCACACAAGGTCTTAGGCCCCGGCATCGACGGGAGAGGAATCCTGAGAGGCCCCCGAGCAACTCGCATGGGGACTGGCCTTTCCTGAGGCCACCAGATCGGGTCCCTGAGGTCCCCGTCGTAAGTCGAGAGCACCTGCCGCAACTCGAGAAAATCCAGGAGGTTCTCCCCTCCATTCGAGATGAGGCCCATTTCCGCTGAGGCGTCTCGAGGCTAATCACATCTAACATCTGGAACTTCCAAAGGGTCCTTCACACCCCTGCTGCAACTCAAGAAGTTCCCCGACATACCCACTCCACTCGAGAGGAAGCACGAGAGTCCCGCCCACATCCAGAATAGCCCCGTTTCCGCCTCCTAGCTCGAGGGGGGGGATTCCTTTCCCAGCGTGGTCGGGAAAGAATTCCCGGCGTTCCCGTTGCATCTCAAGAGGAGGTGCTCTCCACAGGAAAGGCGAGAGGAACTCCAGGGTCGTGCCACCATTCCCAGAGTCCCCTGGATGTCTCAGTCCATTCCAGGGAAATCTATTTTCCCTGCACTGCCTCGACTTTCAAGCCGAAGATCGACTCACATCTCGGTGGCACCTGGGACAGCCCTGTGGGAAAGCCTCGTGGGAAAGCCTCTTGGGAAAGCCTCGAGGGAAAGCCACAGATCCCTTTATCCACGTGAAGGGAAGCGCGACACAGCTGCTACAGCTCGGGAGAAATGTGCACCTGCATGCCCCCACTCGAGTAGTGGACTGACTGCCCTGGGGAGACTCCAGAAGTACCCCAAGATCCATGTCAGCACTGGAGAGGAATCCTCACGTTCCGGCACCCACTCCACACAAGATCTTAGGCCCCGGCATCGAAAGGAGAAGAATCCCGAGAGGCCCCCGAGCAACTCGCATGGGGACTGGCCTTTACTGAGGCTACCAGAGCGGGTCCCTGAGGTCCCCGTCGTAAGTCGAGAGCACCTGCTGCAACTCGAGAAAATCCAGGAGGTTCTTCCCTCCAGGCGAGATGAGGCTCATTCCGCTGAGGCGTCTTGAGGCTAATCATACCTAACCTCTGGAACTTCCAAAGGGTCTTTCACACCCTTGCTGCAACTCAAGACGTTCCCCGACATTCCCGTCTCCAATCGAGAGGAAGCACGAGAATCTCACCCACATCCACAGTAGCCCCATTTCCGCCTCCTAGCTCGAGAGGAGGGATCCATTCCCTGCGTGCTCGGGAAAGAATTCAGGGCGTTTCCGTCGCATCTCAAGAGGAGGCGCTCTCCACAGGAAACGCGGGAGGAACTCCAGGGTCCTACCACCATTCCCAGAGTCCCCCAGATGTCTCCGTCCATTCCAGGGAAACCTGTTTTCCCTGCACTGCCCTCGACTTTCAAGCCGAGGATCGACTCACACCACGGTGGAACGTGGGACAGCCTGTGGGAAAGCCTTGTGGGAAAGCCTCGTGGGACCGCCCTTTGGGAAAGCCTCGTGGGAAAGACTCGTGGGAAAGCCATGAGGGAAAGCCACAGATCCCTTGATCCACGCGAAGGGAAGCACGACACTGCTGCTAGAGCTCGGGAGGAAAGCACACATGCATGCCCCCACTCGAGACGAGGACTGACTACCCTGGGGAGACACCAGAAGTACCCCAAGATCCATGTCTGCACTGGAGAGGAATCCTCAGGTTCTGGCACCGATTCCACACAAGATCTTTGGCCCGGCATCGACGGAGAGGAATCCCGAGAGGCCTGCGAGCTACTCGCTTGGGGACTGGCCTTTCCTGAGGCCACCAGAGCGGGTCCCTGAGGTCCCTGTCGTAAGTCGAGAGCACCTGCCGCAACTCGAGAACGTCCAGGCGGTTCTCCCCTCCAGGCGAAATGAGGCACATTTCCGCTAAGGCGTCTCGAGGCTAATCACACCTAACCTCTGGAATTTCCAAAGGGTACTTCACACCCTTGCTGCAACTCAAGAAGATCCCCGACATACCCATCTCCACTCGAGAGGAAGCACGAGAGTCCCGCCCACATCCAGAGGAGCCGCGTTTCTGCCTCCTAGCTCGAGAGGAGGGATCCTTTCCCTGCGTGGTGGGGAAAGAATTCCCGGTGTTCCCGTCGCATCTTAAGAGGAGGCGCTCTCCACAGGAAAGGCGAGAGGAACTCCAGGGTCGTGAAGCATTCTCAGAGTCCCCCAGATGTCTCAGTCCATTCCAGGGAATCCTGTTTTCCCTGCACTGCCTCGACTTTCAAGCCGAGGATCTACTCACACCACGGTGGCACGTAGGACAGCCCTGTGGGAAATACTCGTGGGAAAGCCTCGTGGGAAAGCCTAGAGGGAAATCCACAGATACCTTGATCCAGGCGAATGGAAGCGCGACACTGCTGCTACAGCTCGGGAGGAAAGCTCACGTGAATACCCCCACTCGAAACGAGGACTGACTCCCCTGGGGAGAGCCCAGAAGTACCCCAAGATCCATGTCAGCACTGGGGAGGAATCCTCAGGTTCCGGGACCGACTCCACACAAGATCTTAGGCCCCGGCATCGAAGGGAGAAGAATCCTGAGAGGCCCCCGAGCAACTCGCATGGGGACTGGCCTTTCCTGAGGCCACCAGAGCGGGTCCCTGAGGTCCCCGTCGTAAGTCGAGAGAACCTGCCGCAACTCGAGAAAATCCAGGAGGTTCTCCCCTCCAGGCGAGATGAGGCCCATTTCCGCTGAGGCGTCTCGAGGCTATTCACACCTAACCTCTGGCACTTCCAAGGGTCCTTCACACCCTTACTGCAACTCAAGAAGTTCCCCGACATACACGTCTCCACTCGACAGGAAGAACGAGAGTTCCACCCACATCCAGAGGAGCCCAGTTTCCCCTCCGAGCTCAAGAGGAGGGATCCTTTCCCTGCCGTGGTCGGGAAAGATTTTCCGGCATTCCCGTCGCATCTCAAGAGGAGGCGCTCTCCAGAAAAATGGCGAGAGGAACTCCACGGTCGTGCCACATTCCCAGAGTCCTCCAGATGGCTCCGTCCATTCCAGGGAAACCTGTTTTTCCCAGCACTGCCTCGACTTTCAAGCCGAGGATCGACTCACACCACGGTGGCACGTGGGACAGCCCTGTGGAAAAGCCTCGAGGGAAAGCCTCGTGGGAAAGCCTCGAGGTTAAAGCCCCTGATCCCTTGATCCACGCGAAGGAAAGCGTGACACTGCTGCTTACAGCTCGGGAGGAAAGCGCAAGTGCATGCCCCCACTCGAGACGAGGACTGACTCACCTGGGGAAACTCCAGAAGTACCCCAAGTTCCATGTCTGCACTGGAGAGGAATCCTCAGTTTCCGGCAACGACTCCACACAAGGTCTTTTGCCCCGGCATCGACGGGGAGAGGAATCCCCAGAGGCACCCGAGCAACTCGCATGGGGACTGGTCTTTCCTGAGGCCACCAGAGCGGGTCCCTGAGGTCCCCGTCGTAAGCCGAGAGCACCTGCCGCAACTCGAGAAAATCAGGAGGTTCTCCCTCCAGGCGAGATGAGGCCCATTTCCGCTGAGGCGTCTCGAGGCTATTCACACCTAAACTCTGGAATTTCCAAAGGGTCCTTCACACCCTTGCTGCAACTCAAGAAGTTCCCCGACATACCCGTCTCCACTCGAGAGGAAGCACGAGAGTTCCACCCACATCCAGAGGAGCCCCGTTTCCCCCTCCGAGCTCAAGAGGAGGGATTCTTTCCCTGCGTGGTTGGGAAAGAATTCCCGGCGTTCCCGTCGCATCTCAAGAGGAGGCGCTCTCCACAGGAAAGGCGAGAGGAACTCTAGGGTCGTGCCACATTCCCAGAGTCTCCCGGATGTCTCCGTCCATTCCAGGGAAACCTGTTTTCCTGCACTGCCTCGACTTTCAAGCCGAGGATCGACTCACACCATGGTGGCACGTGGACAGCCCTGTGGTAAAGCCTCGAGGAAAGCCAAGATCCCTTGACCCACGCGAAGGGAAGCGCGACACTGCTGCTACAGCTCGGAAGGAAAGCGCACGTGCATGCCCCACTCGAGACGTGGCCTAACTCCCTTGGGGGACTCCAGAAATACCCCCAAGATCCATGTCAGCACTGGAGAGGAATCCTCAGGTTCCCTCACTGACCCACACAAGGTCCTAGGCCCCAGCATCGACGGAGAGGAATCCGAGAGGCCCGCCGAACAACTCGCATGGGGACTGGCCTTTTCCTGAGGCCACCAGAGCGGATCCCTGAGGTCCCCGTCATAAGACGAGAGCTCCATCCACAACTCGATAAATCCAGGAGGTTCTCCCCTGCAGGCGCGAGATGAGTCCCATTTCCGCTGAGGCGTCTCGAGGCTAATCAACCTGGACTCCTGGAACTTCCAAAGGGTCCTTCACACCCTTGCTGCAACTCAAGAAGTTGCCGACGTACCGTCTTCACTCGAGAGGGAGCACGAGAGTCCCGCCCACATCCAGAGGAGCCCCGTTTCCGCATCCTAGCTCGAGAGGAGGGATCCTTTCCCTGCGTGGTCGGGAAAGAATTCCCGGCGTTCCCGTCGCATCTCAAGAGGAGGCGCTCTCCACAGGAAAGGCGAGAGGAACTCCAGGGTCGTGCCACCATTCCCAGGGCCCCAAATGTCTCAGTCCATTCCAGGGAAACCTGTTTTCCCTGCAGTGCCTCGACTTTCTAGCCGAGGATCAACTCACATCACGGTGTCTCGTGGGACAGCCCTGTGGGAAAGCCTCGTGGGAAAGCCTCTGGGAAAGCCTCAAAGCCACAGATCCTTGATCCATGCGAAGGGAAGCGCGACAGTGCTGCTACAGCTCAGGAGGAAAGGCACGTGCATGCCCCAGTCGAGACGAGGACTGACTCCCCTGGGGAGACTCCAGAAGTACCCAAGATCCATGTCTGCACTGCAGAGGAATCCTCAGGTTCCGGCACTGACTCCCACAAGGTCTTAGGCCCCAGCATCGACGGGAGAGGAATCCCGAGATGCCCCCATGCAACTAGCATGGGAACTGGCCTTTCCTGGGGCCACCAAAGAGGGTCCCTGTCGTCCCCATCATAAGACGAGAGCACCCGCCGCAACTCGAGAAAATCCAGGAGGTTCTCCCCTCCAGGCGAGATGAGGCCCAATTCCGCTGAGGAGACTCGAGGCTATTCACACCTAACCTCTGGAACTTCCAAAGGGTCCTTCACACCCTTGCTGCAACTCAAGAAGTTCCCCGACATAACCGTCTCCACTCGAGAGGAAGCTCAAGAATCCCGCCCACATCCAGAGGAGCCCCTTACGCCCTCCTAGCTCGAGAGGAGGATCCTTTCACTGCGTGCTCGGGAAGAATTGCCGGCTTTTTCCGTCGCATCTCAAGAGGAGGCGCTAACCACAGGAAAGGCGAGAGGAACTCCAGGGTCGTGCCACCATTCCCAGAGTCCCCCAGATGTCTCAGGCCATTCCAGGGAATACTTTTGTCCCTGCACTGCCTCGACTTTCAAACCGAGCATCGACTCACACCACGGTGGCACGTGGGAGAGCTCTGTGTGAAAGCCTCGTGGGAAAGCCTAGTGGGAAAGCCTCGAGGGAAAGCCAGATCCTTGATCCACGTGAAGGGAAGCGCGACACTGTACTACAGCTCGGGAGGAAAACCCACGTGCATGTCCCACTCGCGACGAGGAATGACTCCCCTGGGAACTCCAGAAGTACCCAAGATCCATGTCAGCACTGGAGAGGAATCCTGAGGTTCCGGCACAGACTCCACACAAGGTCTCAGGCCACGGCATCGACGGGAGAGGAATCCCGAGGGCCCCCGAGCAACTGCATGGGGACTGGCCTTTCCTGAGGCCACCAG
>NW_017194288.1:0-9406 GCF_001704415.2 Capra hircus
TTGGAGTTGCGCAGTGCTCTCGACTTATGACAGGGACCTCAGGGACCCGCTCTGGTGGCCTCAGGAAAGGCCAGTCCCCATGCGATTTGCTCGGGGGCCGCTCGGGGATTCCTCTCCGTCGATGCCAGGTAAGACCTTGTGTGGAGTGGTGCCGGAACCTGAGGATTCCTTTGCAGTGCTGACAAGGATCTTGGGGGTACTTCTCCAGTCTCCCCACGGGAGTCAGTCCTCATCTCGAGTGGGGGGGGCATGCACGTGCGCTTTCCTCCCGAGCTGTAGCAGCAGTGTCACGCTTCCCTTCGCGTGGATCAAGGTATCTGCGGCTTTCCCTCGAGGCTTTCCCACGAGTCTTTTCCACGAGGCTTTCCCGAGAGACTTTCCCAAAAGGGCTGTCCACGTGCCACCGTGTTGTGTGTCGATCCTAGGCTAGAAAGTTGAGGCAGTGCAGGAGAAACAGGTTTCCATGGAATGGACTGAGACATCTGGGGCCTCTGGGAATGGGTGCACGAATCTGGAGTTCTCTCTCGCCTTTCCTGTGGAGAGCGCCTCCTCTTGAGATGAGACGGGAACTCTGGGAATACTTGACCGACCACTCAGTGAAAGGATCCCTCCTCTCGAGCTAGGAGGCAGTAACGGGGCTCCTCTGGATGTGGGCGGGACTCTCGGGCTTCCTCTCGAGTGGAGACGGGTATGTGGGGGAGCTTCTTGAGTTGCAGCAAGGGCGTGAAGGACCCTTTGTAAGTTCCATAGGTTAGGTGTGATTAGCCTCGAGATGCCTCAGCGGTAATGGGCCTCATCTCGCCTGGAGGGTAGAACCTCCTGGATTTTTCTCGAGTTGCGGCAGGTGCCCTCGACTTACGACGGGGACCTCAGGGACCCCGCTCTGGTGCCCTCAGGAAAGGCCAGGCCCCATGCGAGTTGCTCGGGGCCTCTTGGGATTCCTCTCCCATCTATGCCGGGGCCTAAGACCTTGTGTGGAGTCGGTGCCAGAACCTGAGGATTCCTCTCCGGTGCTGACATGGATCTTTTGGGTACTTCTGAGGTCCCCGCGGGGAGAGTCAGTCCTCGTCTCGAGGGAGGCATGCACGTGGGCTTTCCTCCCGAGCTGTAGCAGCAATGTCACGCTTTCCTTCACGTGGATCAAGGGATCTGTGGCTTTCCCTCGAGGCTTTCACACGAGGCGAGGCTTTCCCAAGAAGCTTTCCCACAGGGCTGTCCCACGTGCCACCCGTGGTGTGAGTCGATCCTCGGCTAGAAAGTCGAGGCAGTGCAGGGAAACAGGTTTCCGTGGAATGGACTGAGACATCTGGGGACTCTGCGAATGGTGGCACGACACTGGAGTTCTCTCGCCTTTCCTGTGGAGAGCGCCTCCTCTTGAATTGCGATGGGAACTCGGTGAATTCTTTCCAGACAACGCACGGAAAGGATCCCACCTCTGGAGCTAAGAGGCAGAAATGGGGCTCCTCTGGATGTGGGTGGAACTCTCGTGCTTCCTCTCGAGTGCAGACGGATATGTCGGAGAACTTCTTGAGTTGCAGCAAGGGTGTGAAGGACCCTTTGGAAGTTCCAGTTGTTAGAATTGATTAGCCTCGAGACGCCTCAGCGGAAATGGGCCTCATCTCGCCTGGAGGGGAGAACCTCCTGTATTTTCTCCGAGTTGGGGCAGGTGCTCTCGACTTACGACGGGGACATCAGGGACCTGCTTTAGTGGCCTCAGGAAAGGCCAGTCCTGTTGCGAGTTGCTCGGGGGCCTCTCAGGATTCCTCTCCCGTCGATGCCGGGGGCCTAAGATCTTGTGTGCAGTTGGTGCCGGAACCTGAGGAATCCTCTCCAGTGCTGACATGGATCTTGGTACTTTCTGGAGTCTCCACAGGGGAGTCAGTCCTCCTCTCGAGTGGGGGGCATGCACGTGCGCTTTCCTCCCGAGCTGTAGCAGCAGTGTCACGCTTCCCTTCGCGTGTGATCAAGGGATCTGTGGCTTTCCCTCGAGGCTTTCCCACGAGGCTTTCCCACGAGGCTTTCCCACAGGGCTGTCCCACGTGCCACCGTGGTGTGAGTCGATCCTCGGCTTGAAAGTCGACGCAGCGCTGGGAAAAACAGGTTTCCCTGGAATGGACTGAGACATCTGGAGGACTCTGGATTGGTGGCACGACCCTGGAGTTCCTCTCCCCTTTCCTGTGGAGAGCGCCTCCTCTTGAGATGCGACGGAAATGCCGGGAATTCTTTCCCGACCACGCAGGAAGGAAGGATCCCTCCTCTCGAGCTAGGAGGCGGAAACGGGGCTCCTCTGGATGTGGGCGGACTCTCGTGCTTCCTCTCGAGTGAGACGGTTATGTCGGGGAACTTCTTGAGTTGCAGCAAGGGTGTGAAGGACCCTTTGTAAGTTCCAGAGGTTAGGTGTGATTAGCCTCGAGACACCTCAGCGAAAATGGGCCTCATCTCACCTGGATGGGAGAACCTCGTGTGATTTTCTCGAGTTGCGGCAGGTGCTCTCGAATTACGACGGGGCCTCAGGGACCCGCTCTGGTGGCCTCAGGAAAGGCCAGTCCCCATGCGAGATGCTCGGGGACCTCTCGGGATTCCTCTGCCGTCGATGCAGGGCCTAAATATTGTGTGGAGTGGGTGCCGGAACCTCAGGATTCCTCTCCAGTGCTTATGTGGATCTTGGGGTACTTCTGGTGTCTCCCCAGGGGAGTCAGTCCTCGTCTCGAGTGGGGACACGCACGTGCGCTTTCCTCCCGAGCTGTAGCAGCAGTGTCATGATTCCCTTCGCGTGGATCCAAGGATCAGGGGCTTTCCCTCGAGGCTTTCCCACGAGGCTTTCCCACGAGGCTTTCCCACAGGGCTGTCCCACGTGCCACCGTGGTGTGAGTCGATCCTCGCTTGAAAGTCGAGGCAGTGCCGGAAAACAGGTTTCCCTGGCAATTGACTGAGACATCTGGTTGACTCTGGGAATGGTGGCACGACTCTGGAGTTCTTCTCGCCTTTCCTGTGGAGATCGCCTCCTCTTGAGATGCGTCGGGAACGCCGGGAATTCTTTCCCGACCACGCAGGGAAAGGATCCCTCCTCTCAAGCTAGGAGGCTGAAACGTGGCTCCTCTGGATGTGGCCGGGGACTCTCGTGCTTCCTCTCAAGTGGAGACGGTTATGTCGGGGAACTTCTTGAGTTGCAGCAAGGGTGTGAAGGACCCTTTGGAAGTTTCGGTTGTTAGAATTGATTAGCCTCGAGACGCCTCAGCGGAAATGGGCCTCAACTCGCCTGGAGGTGAGACCTCCTGTATTTTCTCGAGTTGGGCAGGTTCTCTCGACTTACGACGGGGACCTCAGGGACCCGCTTTAGTGGCCTAAGGAAAGGCCAGTCGCCATGCGAGTTGCTCGGGGCCTCTCAGGATTCCTCTCCCGTCGATGCGGGCCTAAGATCTTGTGTGGAGTTGGTGCCGGAACCTGAGGAATCCTCTCCGGTGCTGACATGGATCTTGGGGGTACTTCTGGAGTCTCCACAGGGGAGTCAGTCCTCGTCTCGATTGGGGGCATACACGTGCGCTTTCCTCCCGAGCTGTAGCAGCAGTGTCACGCTTCCCTTCGCGTGGATCAAGGGATCTGTGGCTTTCCCTCGAGGCTTTCCCAAGAGGCTTTCCCACGAGGCTTTCCCACAGGGCTGTCCACGTGCCACCGTGGTGTGAGTCGATCCTCAGCTTGAAAGTCGACGCAGCGCTGGAAAACAGGTTTCCCTGGAATGGACTGAGACATCTGGAGGACTCTGGATTGGTGGCACGACCCCCTGGAGTTCCTCTCGCCTTTCCCTGTGGAGAGCGCCTCCTCTTGAGATGCGACGGAAATGCCGGGAATTCTTTCCCGACCACGCAGGGAAAGGATCCCTCCTCTCGAGCTAGGAGGCGGAAACGGGGCTCCTCTGGATGTGGGCGGGACCTCTCGTGCTTCCTCTCGAGTGGAGACGGTAATGTCGGGGAACTTCTTGAGTTGCAGCATTGGTGTGAAGGACCCTTTGTAAGTTCCAGAGGTTAGGTGTGATTAGCCTCGGAGACGCCTCAGCGAAAATGGGCCTCATCTCGCCTGGATGGGAAATCTCCTGGATTTCTCGAGTTGCGGCAGGTGCTCTCGACTTACGACGGGGACCTCAGGGACCCGCTCTGGTGGCCTCAGGTAAGGCCAGTCCCCATGCGAGATGCTCGGGGGCCTCTCGGGATTCTTCTCCCGTCGATGCAGGGCCCTAAGATATTGTGTGGAGTGGGTGCCGGAACCTGAGGATTCCTCTCCAGTGCTTACCGTGGATCGTGGGGTACTTCTGGTGTCTCCCCAGGGGAGTCAGTCCTGGTCTCGAGTGGGGGCATGCACGTGCGCTTTCCTCCCGAGCTGTAGGAGCAGTGTCACGCTTCCTTCGGGTGTATGAAGGGATCTGTGGCTTTCCCTCGAGGCTTCCCACGAGGCTTTTCCCACGAGGCTTTCCCACAGGGCTGTTCCACGTGCCACCGTGGTGTGAGTCGATCTCGTCTTGAAAGTCGACGCAGTGCACGGGAAACAGGTTTCCCTGTAATGGACTGAGACATCTGGGGGACTCTGGAAATGATGGCACGAACCTAGAGTTCCTCTCTCCTTTCCTGTGGAGAGCGCCTGCTCTTGAGATGCGACGGGAATGCCGGGAATCTTTCCCGAGCACGCAGGGAAAGGATCGCCCCTCTCGAGGAGAGGCGGAAACGGGGCTCCTCTGGATGTAGGCGGGACTCACGTGCTTCGTCTCGAGTGGAGACGGGTATGTCGTAGAACTTCTTGAGTTGCAGCAAGGGTGTGAAGGACCCGTTGGAAGTTCCAGGGTTAGGTGTGATTAGCCTCGAGACCTCCGTGTAAATGGGGCCTCATCTCGCTTGGAGGGAGAACCTCTTGGATTTTCTCGAGTTGCGGCAGGTGCTCTCGACTTACGACAGGGACCTCAGAGACCGCTTCTGGTGGCCTCAGGAAACACCAGTCCCCATGCGAGTTACTCAGGGCCCCTCGGGGTTCCTCTCCGTCGATGCCAGGGCCTAAGACCTTGTGTGGAGTCGGCCTGCCGGAACCTGAGGATTCCTTTGCAGTGCTGACAAGGATCTTGGGGTACTTCTCCAGTCTCCCCCACGGGAGTCAGTCCTCATCTCGAGTGGGGGCATGCACGTGCGCTTTCCTCCCGAGCTGTAGCAGCAGTGTCACGCTTCCCTTCGCGTGGATCAAGGTATCTGCGGCTTTCCCTCGAGGCTTTCCCACGAGTCTTTTCCACGAGGCTTTCCCACGAACTTTCCCAAAGGGCTGTCCACGTGCCCGTGTTGTGTGTCGATCCTAGGCTAGAAAGTTGAGGCAGTGCAGGAGAAACAGGTTTCCATGGAATGGACTGAGACATCTGGGGGCCTCTGGGAATGGGTGCACGAATCTGGAGTTCCTCTCGCCTTTCCTGTGGAGAGCGCCTCCTCTTGAGATGAGACGGGAACTCCGGGAATACTTGACCGACCACTCAGTGAAAGGATCCCTCCTCTCGAGCTAGGAGGCAGTAACGGGGCTCCTCTGGATGTGGGCGGGACTCTCGGGCTTCCTCTCGAGTGGAGACGGGTATGTGGGGGAGCTTCTTGAGTTGCAGCAAGGGCGTGAAGGACCCTTTGTAAGTTCCATAGGTTAGGTGTGATTAGCCTCGAGATGCCTCAGCGGTAATGGGCCTCATCTCGCCTGGAGGGTAGAACCTCCTGGATTTTCTCGAGTTGCGGCAGGTGCCCTCGACTTACGACGGGGACCTCAGGGACCCGCTCTGGTGCCCTCAGGAAAGGCCAGGCCCCATGCGAGTTGCTCGGGGGGCCTCTTGGGATTCCTCTCCCGTCTATGCCGGGCCTAAGACCTTGTGTGGAGTCGGTGCCAGAACCTGAGGATTCCTCTCCGGTGCTGACATGGATCTTTGGGTACTTCTGAGGTCTCCCCGGGGGAGTCAGTCCTCGTCTCGAGGGGAGGCATGCACGTGGGCTTTCCTCCGAGCTGTAGCAGCAATGTCACGCTTTCCTTCACGTGGATCAAGGGATCTGTGGCTTTCCCTCGAGGCTTTCACACGAGGCTTTCCCAAGAAGCTTTCCCACAGGGCTGTCCACGTGCCACCGTGGTGTGAGTCGATCCTCGGCTAGAAAGTCGAGGCAGTGCAGGGAAACAGGTTTCCGTGGAATGGACTGAGACATCTGGGGGACTCTGCGAATGGTGGCACGACACTGGAGTTCCTCTCGCCTTTCCTGTGGAGAGCGCCTCCTCTTGAATTGCGATGGGAACTCGGTGAATTCTTTCCAGACAACGCACGGAAAGGATCCCACCTCTGGAGCTAAGATGCAGAAATGGGGCTCCTCTGGATGTGGGTGGGACTCTCGTGCTTCCTCTCCAGTGCAGACGGATATGTCGGAGAACTTCTTGAGTTGCAGCAAGGGTGTGAAGGACCCTTTGGAAGTTCCAGAGGTTAGGTGTGATTAGCCTCAAGACGCGCTCAGCGGAAATGGGCCTCATCTTGCCTGGAGGGGAGATCCTCCTGGATTTTCTCGAGTTGCGGCAGGTGCTCTCGACTTATGATGGGGACCTCAGGGACCCGCTCTGGTGGACTCAGTAAAGGCCAGTCCACATGCGCGTTGCTCAGGGGCCTCTCGGGATTCCTCTCCCGTCGATGCCGGGGCCTACGACCTTGTGTGAATTCGGTGCCGGAACTTGAGGATTCCTCTCCAGTGCTGACATGGATCTTGGGGTACTTCTGGAGTCTCCCAGGGGAGTCAGTCGTAGTCTCGAGTGGGGGCATGCACGTGCGATTTCCTCCAGAATTGTAGCAGCAGTGTCACGCTTCCTTTCGCGTGGATCAAGGGATCTATGGCTTTCCCTAGAGACTTTCCCACGAGGCTTTCCCACGGGGCTTTCCCACGAGGCTTTCCCACAGGGCTGTCCCACGTGCCACCGTGGTGTGAGTCGATCCTCGGCTAGAAAGTCAAGGCAGTGCAGGGAAAACAGGTTTCCCTGGAATGGACTGAGACATCTGGGGGGACTCTGCGAATGGTGGCACGACCCTTGAGTTCCTCTCGCCTTTCCTGTGGAGAGCGCCTCATCTTGAGATGCGACGGGAACGCCGGGAATTCATTACCAACCACACAGGGAAAGGATCCCTCCTCTCGAGCTACGAGGCGGACACGGGGCTCCTCTGGATGTGAGCGGAGCTCTTGTGCTTCCTCTCGAGTGGAGACGGGTATGTCATGGAAATTCTTGAGTTGCAGCAAGGGTGTGAAGGACCCTTTGGAAGTTCCAGAGATTAGGTGTGATTAGCCTCGAGACGCCTCAGCGAAATGGGCCTCATCTCGCTGGAGGGCAGAACCTCCTGGATTTTCTCGAGTTGCGGCAGGTGCTCTCGACTTACGACAGGGACCTCAGGGACCCGCTCTGGTGGCCTCAGGAAAGGCCAGTCCCCATGCGATTTGCTCGGGGGCCCGCTCGGGATTCCTCTCCCATCGATGCCGGGCCCTAAGACCTTGTGTGGAGTCGGTGTCGGAAACTGAGAATTCCCTGCTGCAGTGCTGACATCGCTCTTGGGGTACTTCTGAAGTCTCCCCAGGGGAGTGAGTCCTCGTCTCCAGTCGGGGTATGCACGTGCGCTTTCCTCCTGAGCTGTAGCAGCAGTGTCACGCTTCCCTTCCCGTGGATCATAGGATCTGTGGCTTTCCCTCGAGGCTTTCCCACCAGGCTTTCCAACGAGGCTTTCCCCCAGTGATGTCCCACGTGCCACCGCGGTGTCAGTCGATCCTCGGTTTTGAAAGTCGAGGCAGTGCCGGGGAAACAGGCTTCCCTGGAATGGACTGAAACATCTGGGGGACTCTGGGAATGGAGACACGACCCTGGAGTTCCTCTCGCCTTTCCTGTGGAGAGCGCCCCCTCTTGATATGTGACGGGAACGCCGGGAATTCTTTTCCGAACACGCAGGGAAAGGATCCCTCCTGTCGAGCTAGGAGGCGGAAACAGGGCTCCTCTGGATGTGGGCGGGACTCTCGTGCTTCCTCTCGAGTGGAGACGGGTATGTCAGGGAACTTCTTGAGTTGCAGCAAGGGTGTGAAGGGCCCTTTGGAAGGTCCAGAGGTTAGGTGTGATTAGCCTCGAGTCGCCTCTGCGGAAATGGGCCTCATCTCGTCTGGAGGGAAAGAACCTCCTGGATTTTCTCGAGTTGTGGCAGGTTCTCTCGACTTATGACGGGGACCTCAGGGACTCGCTCTGGTGGCCTCAGGAAGGCCAGTCCCCATGCGAGTGGCTCGGGGTCGGCGGGATTTCACTCCATCGATGCCGGGGCCTAAAGGCCTTGTGTGGAGTCGGTGCAGGAACCTGAGGATTCCTCTCCTTGCTGACATGGATCTTGGGTACTTCTGGAGTCTCCCAGGGGAGTCAGTCCTCGTCTCGAGTGGGCGCATGCACATGCGCTTACCTCCCGAGCTGTAGCTGCAGTATCTCGCTTCCCTTCTTGTGGAGTAAGGGATCTGTGGCTTTCCCTCGAGTCTTTTACCACGAGGCTTTCCCACGGAGGCTTTCCCAAAGGGCTGTCCCACATGCCACCATTGTGTGAGTCGATCCTCGTTGAGAGCCAAGGCAATGCAGGGAAAACAGGTTTCCGTGAAATGGACTGAGACATGTGGGGGACTCTGGGAATGGTGGCACCACCCTGGAGTTCCTCTCGCTTTCCTGTGGAGAGCGACTCCTCTTGAGACGCTATGGGAACGCCGGGAATTCTTTCCCGACAACGCAGGGAAAGGATCCCTCCTCTCGAGCTAGGAGACGGAAACGCGGGGCTCCTCTGGATGTGGGCAGGCCTCTCGTGCTTCCTCTCGAGTGGAGACAGGTATGTCAGGGGAATTTCTTGAGTTGCAGCAAGGACGTGAAGGACCCTTTGGAAGTTCCAGAGGTCAGGTGTGATAAGCCTTGAGTCGCCTCTGCGGAAATGGCCTCATCTCGCCTGGAGGGGAGAACCTCCTGGATTTTCTCGAGTTGCGGCAGTGCTCTCGACTTACGACAGGGACCTCAGAGACCCGCTCTGGTGGCCTCAGGAAACACCAGTCCCCATGCGAGTTACTCAGGGGCCCTCTCGGGGTTCCTCTCCCGTCGATGCAGGGCCTAAGACCTTGTGTGGAGTCGGTGCCGGAACCTGAGGATTCCTTTGCAGTGCTGACAAGGATCTTGGGTACTTCTCCAGTCTCCCCACGGGAGTCAGTCCTCATCTCGAGTGGGGGCATGCACGTGCGCTTTCCTCCCGAGCTGTAGCAGCAGTGTCACGCTTTCCCTTCGCGTGGATCAAGGTATCTGCGGGCTTTCCCTCGAGCTTTCCCACGGAGTCTTTCCCACGAGGCTTTCCCACGAGACTTTCCCAAAGGGCTGT
>NW_017194289.1:0-9406 GCF_001704415.2 Capra hircus
CAGCAGTGTCACGATTCCCGTCGAGTGGATCAAGGGATCAGTGTCTTTCCCTTGAGGCTATCCCATGAGGCTTTCCCCAGGAGGCTTTCCCACTGGGCTGTCCACGTGCCACCGTGTGTGTGAGTCGATCCTCGGCATGAAATCGAGGCAGTGCAGGGAAAACAGTTTTCCCTGGAATGGACTGAGACATCTGGGGGACTCTGGGAATGGTGGCACGACCCTTGAGTTCCTCTCGCCTTTCCTGAGGAGACCGCCTCCTCTTGAGATGCGACGGGAATGCAGGCAATTCTTTCCAACGCAGGGGAAGGATCCATCCTCTCGAGCTAAGAGGCGTAAACGGGGCTCCTCTGGATGTGGGGAGACTCTCGTGCTTCCTCTCGAGTGGAGACGGGTATGTCGGGGAACTTCTTGAGTTGCAGCAAGGGTGTGAAGGACCCTTTGGAAGTTCCAGAGGTTAGGTGTGATTAACCTGGAGACGCCTCAGCGTAAATAGGGCCTCATCTCGCCTGGAGGGGAGAACCTCCTGGATTTTCTCGAG
Organism: Capra hircus; assembly: GCF_001704415.2. Lineage (NCBI taxonomy): Eukaryota > Metazoa > Chordata > Mammalia > Artiodactyla > Bovidae > Capra > Capra hircus. Next base: position 539 of record NW_017194289.1, read on the forward strand.
ATGAGGCAGGTGCTCTCGACGTACGATGGGGACCTCATTGACTCGCTCTGGTGGCATCAGGAAAGGCCAGTCGCCAAGCCAAGTTGCCCGGGGCCTCTCGGGATTCCACTCCCGTCGATTCCGGGGCCTAAGGCCTTGTGTGGAGTCGGTTCCGGAACCTGAGGATTCCTCTCCAGGGCTGACATGGATATTGTGGTAGTTCTGTAGACTCCCAAGGGGAGTCAGTCCTCTTCTCGAGTGGGGGCGTGCGCGTGAGCTTCACTCCGAGCTCTAGCAGCAGTGTCACGCTTCCGGTCGAGTAGATCAAGGGATCTGTGGCTTTCCCTCGAGGCTTTCCCACAAGGCTTTCCCACAGGACTGCCCCACGAGCCACCGTGGTGTGAGTCGATCCTCGGCTTGAAAGTCGAGGCAGTGCAGGAAAAACAGGTTTCCCTGGAATGGACTAAGAAATCTGGGGGACTCTGGGAATGGTGGCACGACCCTGGAGTTGCCCTCGCCTTTCCTGTGGAGAGCGCCTCCCTTGAGATGCGACGGGAACGCGGGGAATTCTTTCCCTACCACGCAGGGAAAGGATCCCTCCTCTCGATCTATTAGGCGGAAACGTGGCTCCTCTGCATGTGGGCGGGACTCTCGTGACTCCTCTCGAGTGGAGACGGGTATGAGGGGGAACTTCTTGAGTTGAAGCAAGGGTGTGAAGGCCCTTTGGAAGTTCCAGAGGTTTAGGTGTGATTAGCCTCGAGACGCCTCAGCGGAAATGGGCCTAATCTCGACTGGAGGGGAGAACCTCCTGGATTTTCACGAGTTGCGGCAGGTGCTCTCGACTTTCGATAGGACCTCAGGGACCGCTCTGGTGGTCTCAGGAAAGGCCAGTCCCCATGCGAGTTGCTCGCGGGGCCCTCTCGGGATTCCTCTCCCTTTGATGCCGGGCCTAAGACCTTTGTGTGAGTGTTGGTTCTGGAACCTGAGGTTTCCTCTCCCATTGCTGACATGGATCTTGGGGTACTTTGGAGTCTCCCCAGGGGAGTCAGTCCTCGTCTCGAGTGGAGGCATGCACGTGCGCTTTCCTCCCGAGCTGTAAGCAGCAGTGTCACGGTCCCTTCGTGTGGATCAAGGGATCTGTGGCTTTCCCCACGAGGCTTTCCCACAGGGCTGTCCCACGTGCCACCGTGTGTGAGTCGATCCTCGGCTTGAAAATCGAGGCAGTGCCAGGGAAAACAGGCTTCCCTGGAATGGACTGAGACATATGGGGGATTCTGGGAATGGTGGCACGACCCTGGAGTTCTTGTCGCCTTTCCTGTGTAGAACCCCTCCTCTTGAGATGCGTCGGGAACGCTGGAATTCTTTCCCGACCACGCAGGGAAAGGATCCCTCCTCTCGAGCTAGGAGGCGGAAACGGGGCTTCTCTGATGTGGGCGGGACCCTCGTGCTTCTCTCGTGTGGAGAGGGGTATGTCGGGTAACTTCTTGAATTTCAGCAAGGGTGGCAGGGTCCCTTTTGGAAGTTCCAGAGGTTAGTTTGATTAGCCTCGAGACGCCTTAGCGGAAATGGGCCTCATCTCGCCTGGAGGGGACAACCTCCTGGATTTTCTGGAGTTGCGGCAGGTGCTCTCGACTTACCATGGTGTCCTCAGAGACCCGCTTTGGTGGCCTCAGGAAAGGCAAGTCCCCATGCGAGTTGCTCCTGAGCCTCTCAGGATTACTCTGCCGTCCATGCCGGAGCCTAAGACCTTGTGTGGGGTCGGTGCTGGAACCTGTGGATTCCTCTCCAGTGCTGTCATGGATCTTTGGGAACTTCTGGAGTCTCCCCAGGGGAGTCAGTCCTCGTCTCCAGTGGGGTCATGCATGTGCGCTTTCCTCCCGAGCTGTAGCAGCAGTGTCACGCTTCCTTCGTGTGGATCAAGGGATCAGGGGCTTTCCCTCGAGGCTTTTCCCAAGAGTCTTTCCCACAGGGCTGTCCCACGTGCCACCGTGGTGTGAGTCGATCCTCGGCTTGAAAGTCCAGGCAGTGTAAGAAAAACAGGATTCCCTGGAATGCACTGAGACATCTGGGGGACTCTTGGAATGGGTGGCACGACCCTGGAGTTCCTCTCGCCTTTCCTGAGAAGAGCGCCTCCTCTTGAGATGCGACAGGAACACGAGGAATTCTTTCCCACACACGCAGGGAAAGGATCCCTCCTCTCGAGCTAGGAGGCGGAAACGGGGCTCTTCTGGATGTGGGCGGGACTCTCGAGCTTCCTCTCGAATGGAGACGTGTTTGTGGGGAACTTCTTGAGTTGCCAGGAAGGGTGTGAAGGACCCTTTGGAAGTTCCAGAGGTTCAGTGTGAATAGACTCGAGACCCCTCAGGGGAAAAGGGCCTCATCTCGCCTGGAGGGGAGAACCTCCTGAATTGTCTCGACTTACGGCAGGTGCTCTTGACTTACGACGGGGACATCAGGGACCCGCTCTGGTGGCTTTCAGGAAAGGCCAGTCCCCATGCGAGTTGCTCGGGGGCCTCTCGGGATTCTCTCCCTTCGATGCGGGGGCTTAAGACCTTGTGTGGAGTAAGTGCCGGAACCTGAGGATTCCTCTCCAGTGCTGACATGGACCTTGGGGTACTTCTGGAGTCTCCCCAGGGGAGTCAGTCCTCGTCTCTAGTGGGCGCATTCACGTGCGCTTTCTTCTCGAGCTGTAGCAGGAGTGTCATGCTTCCCTCGCGTAGATCAAGTGATTTGTGGCTTTCCCTCGAGGCTTTCCCATGAGGCTTTCCCACCAGGCTTTCCCACAGGGCTGTCCCACGTGCCACCGTGGTGTGAGTCAATCCTCGGCTTGAAAGTCGAGGCAGTGCAGGGAAAACAGGTTTCCCTGGAATGGACTTAGACATCTGGGGAACTCTGGGAATGGTGGCATGACCCTGGAGTTCCTCTCGCCTTTCCTGTGGAAAGCGCCTCCTCTTGACATGCGACAGGAACGACGGGAATTCTTTCCCAACACGCAGGGAAAGGATCCCTCCTCTCGAGCTAGGAGGCGGAAACGAGGCTCCTCTGGATGTGGGCGTAACTCTCGTGCTTCCACTCGGGTGGAGACGGGTATGTCGCGGAACTTCTTGAGTTTCAGCAAGGGTGTGAAGAACCCTTTGAAAGTTCCAGAGGTTAGGTGTGATTAGCCTCGAGACGCCTGAGCGGAAATGGGCCCTCATCTCGCCTGGAGGTGAGAACCTCCTGGATTTTCTCGAGTGGCGGCAGGTGCTTCTCGACTTATGACGGGGGACCTCAGGGACCCGCTCTGGTGGCCTCAGGAAAGGCCAGTCCCCATGCGAGTTGCTCGGGGGCCTCTCAAGATTCCTCTCCCGTGGATGCCGGGGCCTAAGATCTTGTGTGGAGTCGGTGCCGGAACCTGAGCATTCCTCTCCAGTGCTGACATGGATCTTGGGGTACTTCTGGAGTCTCCCCAGGGGAGTCAGTCCTCGTCTCGAGTGGGGGCATGCACGTGCGCTTTCCTCCCGAGCTGTAGCAGCAGTGTCGCACTTCCCTTCGCGTGGATTAAGGGATCTGTGGCTTTCCCTCGAGGCTTTCCCACGAGGCTTTCCGAGGCTTTCCCACAGGACTGCCCCACGAGCCACCGTGGTGTGAGTCGATCCTCGGCTTGAAAGTCGAGCAGTGCAGGGAAAACAGGTTGCCTGGAATGGACTGAGACATCTGGGGGACTCTGGGAATGGTGGCACGACCCTGGAGTTGCTCTCGCCTTTCCTGTGGAGAGCGCCTCCTCTTGAGATGCCGACGGGAACGCGGGGAAATTCTTTCCCCGACCACGCAGGGAAAGGATCCCTCCTCTCGGTCTATTAGGCGGAAACGTGGGCTCCTCTGCATGTGGGCGGGACTCTCGTGATTCCTCTCGAGTGGAGACGGGTATGTCGGGGAACTTCTTGAGTTGAAGCAAGGGTGTGAAGGGCCCCTTTGGAAGTTCCAGAGGTTAGGTGTGATTAGCCTCGAGACGCCTCAGCGGAAATGGGGCCTAATCTCGCCTGGAGGGGAGAACCTCCTGGATCTTCACGAGTTGCGGCAGGTGCTCTCGCTTTCGATAGGGACCTCAGGGACCCGCTCTGGTGGCCTCAGGAAAGGCCAGTCCCCATGCGAGTTGCTCGCGGGCCTCTCGGGATTCCTCTCCCGTTGATGCCGGGGCCTAAGACCTTGTGTGGAGTTCGTTCTGGAAACTGAGGTTTTCCTCTCCATTGCTGACATGGATCTTGGGGTACTTTTTGGAGTCTCCCCAGGGGAGTCAGTCCTCGTCTCGAGTGGAGGCATGCACGTGCGCTTTCCTCCCGAGCTGTAGCAGCAGTGTCACGGTCCCTTCAGGTGGATCAAGGGATCTGAGGCTTTCCCTCGAGGATTTCCCATGAAGCTTTCTCACGAGCTTTCCCACAGGGCTGTCCCACGTGCCATGTCGTGTGCGTCGATCCTCGGCTTGAAAATGGAGGCAGTGCAGGGAAAACAGGTTTCCCTGGAACGGACTGAGACATCTGGGGGGACTCTGGGAATGGTGGCACTACCCTGGAGTTCCTCTCGCCTTTCCTGTGGAGAGCGCCTCCTCTTGAGATGCGACGGGAATGCCGGGAATTCTTTCCCGACACCGCAGGGACAGGATCCCTCCTCTTGTGCTATGAGGCGGAAACTGGGCTCCTCTGTATGTGGGCGGAACTCTCGCGCTTTCTCTCGAGTGGAGACGGGTATGTCGGGGAACTTCTTGAGTTGCAGCAAGGGTGTGAAGGACCCTTTGTAAGTTCCAGAGGTTAGATGTGATTAGCCTCGAGACGGCTTAGCGGAAATGGACCTAATCTCACCTTGAGGGGAGAACCTCCTGGATTTTCTCAAGGTGTGGCAGGTGCTCTCGACTTACAAGGAGGACCTCAGGGACCCGTTTTGGTGGCCTCAGGAAAGGTCAGTCCCCATGCGAGTTGCTTGGGAGCCTCTCAGGATACCTCTCCCCCGTCGATTCCGGGACCTAAGAACTTGTGTGGAGTCGGTGCCGGAACCTGAGGATTCCTCTCCAGTGCTGACATGGATCTTGGCGTACTTCTGAAGTCTCCCCAGTTGAGTCAGTCCTCGTCACGAGTGGGGGCATGCACGTGCGCTTTCCTTCGAGCTCTAGCAGCAGTGTCACGCTTCCCTTCGCGTGGATCAAGTGATCTGTGGCTTTCCGTCCAGGCTTTCCAACGAGGCTTTCCCCCGAGGCTTTCACACCAGGCTTTCCCACGAGGCTTTTCCCACAGTGCTGTCCAACGTGCAACCGTGGTGTGAGTCGATCCTCGGCTTGAAAGTAGAGGCAGTGCAGGGAAAACAGGTTTCCCTGAATGGACTGAGACATCTGGGGGACTCTGTGAATGGTGGCACGACCCTGGAGTTCCTCTCGCCTTTCCTGTGGAGAGTGCCTCCTCTTGAGAAGCGACGGCAATGCCGGGAATTCTTTCCTGAACACGCAGGGGAAAGGATCCCTCCTCTCGAGCTAGGAGGCGGAATCGGGGCTCCTCTGGATATGGGCGGGACTCTCGTGCTTCCCTGGAGTGGAGACGGATATTCGGGGAACTTCTTGAGTTGCAGCAAGTGTGTGACGGACCCTTTGGAAGTTCCAGAGGTTAGGTGTGATAAGCCTTGAGCCCCCTCAGCGGAAATGGGCCTCATCTCGCCTGGAGGGGAGAACCTCCTGGATTTTTTCGAGTTGCGACTGGTGCTCTCGACTTACGACGGGGACCTCAGGGACCCGCTCGGGTGGCCTCAGGAAAGGCCAGTTCCCATGAGTGTTGCTCGGGGGCCTCTCGGGATTCCTCTCCCGTCGATGCCGGGGAATAAGTCCTTGTGTGGAGTCGGTGCCGGAACCTGAGAATTCCTCTGCACTGCTGACATGGATCTTGGGTACTACTGGAGTCTCCCCAGGGGAGTCAGTCCTCGTCTCGAGTAGGGGCATTCACCTGTGCTTTCCTCCCGATCTGTAGCAGCAGTGTCACGCTTCCCTTCGCGTGGATCAAGGGATCTGTGGCTTTCCCTCGAGGCTTTGCCACAGGGCTGTCCCACGTGCCACAGTGGTGTGAGTCGATCCTCGGCTTGAAAGTTGAGGCAGTGCAGGAAAAACAGGTTTCCCTGGAATTGACTGAGACATCTGGGGGACTCTGGGAATGGTGGCACCACCCTGGAGTTCCTCTCGCCTTCCTGTGGAGAGCGCCTCCTCTTGAGATGCGAGGGGAACGCCGGGAATTCTTTCCGACCACGCAGGGAAAGGTTCCCTCCTCTCGAGCTAGGAGGCGGAATCGGGGCTCCTCTGGATGTGGGCGGGACTCTCGTGCTTCCTCTCGAGTGGAGACGGGTATTTTGGGGAACTTCTTGAGTTGCAGCCAGGATGTAAGGACCCTTTGGAAGTTCCAGAGGTTAGGTGTGATTAGCCTCTAGACGTCTCATTGGAAATGGGCTTCATCTCGCCTGGAGGGGAGAACTTCCTGGATTTTCTGGAGTTGCGGCAGGTGGTCTCGACTTACGACGGGGACGTCAGGGACCCGCTCTGGTGGCCTCAGGAAAGGCCAGTCCCCATGCGAGTTGCTCGGGGGCCTCTCGGGATTCCTCTCCCGTCGATGCAGGGGCCTAGACCTTGTGTGGAGTCGGTGCCGGAGTTGAGGATTCCTCTCCAGTGTTGACATGGATCTTGGGGGAATTCTGGATTCTCCCCAGGGGAATCAGTCCTCGTCTCGAGTGGGGGCATGCACGTGCGCTTTCCTCCCGAGCTGTAGCAGCAGTGTCAGGCTTCCCTTCACGTGTATCAAGGGATCTGTGGCTTTCACTTGAGGCTTCACACGAGGCTTTCCCACGAGGCTTTCCACGAGGAGGCTTTCCCAGAGGGCTGTCCCACGTGCCACCGTGGTGTGAGTCGATCCTCAGCTTGAAAGTCGAGGCAGTGCAGGGAAAACAGGTTTCCCTGAATGGACTGAGACATCTGGGGGACTCTGGGAATGGTGGCACGACCCTGGAGTTCCTCTCGCTTTTCCTGTGGAGAGCGCCTCCTCTTGAGATGCGACGGAACGCCGGGAATTCTTTCCCGAGCACGCAGGGAAAGGATCCCTCCTCTCGAGCTAGGAGGCAGAAACGGGGCTCCTCTGGATGTGGGCGGGACTCTCGTGATTCCCCTCGAGTGGAGACGGGTATTTCGGGGAACTTCTTGAGTTGCAGCAAGGGTGTGAAGGACCCTTTGGAAGTTCCAGTTGTTAGATGTGATTAGCCTCGAGGCGCCTCAGAGGAAATGGGCCTCATCTCGCCTGGAGGGGAGAACCTCCTGGATTTTCTCGAGTTGCGCCAGGTGCTCTCGACTTACGACGGGGACCTCAGGGACCCGCTTTGGTGGCCTCAGGAAAGGCCAGTCCCCATGCGAGTTGCTCGGGAGCCTTTCGTGATGTCTCTCCCTCTCCAGTGCTGTCTTGGATCTTGACTGGCCTTTCCTGAGGCAAGAGAGCGGGTCCCTGCGGTCCCCGTCGTAAGTCGAGAGCACCTGCCGCAACTGGAGAAAATCAAGGATGTTCTCCCCTCCAGGCAAAATGAAGCATATTTCCGCTGACATATCTCAAGGCTAAGCACACTTAAACTCTGGAACTTCCAAAGGGGTCCTTCACACCCTTGCTGCAAATCAAGAAGTTCCCCGACATACCCGTCTCCACTCAAGAGGAAGCACGATAGTTCCGCCCACATCCAGAGGAGCCCCGTTTCCGCCTCATAGCTCGAGAGGAGGGATCCTTTCCCTGCAAGGTCGGGAAAGAATTCCCGGCGTTCCCGTTGATTCTCAAGAGGAGGCGCTCTCCACAGGAAAGGCGAGAGGAACTCCAGGGACATGCCAGCATTCTCCGAGTCCCCCAGATGTCTCAGTCCATTCCAGGGAAACCTGTTTCCCCGCACTGACTCGACTTTCAAGCCGAGGATCGACTCACACCACTGTGGCACGTGGGACAGCCCTGTGGCAAAGCCTCGTGTGAAAGCCTCGTGGGAAAGCCTCGAAGGAAAGCCACAGATCCCTTGATCCACGCGAAGGGAAGCGCGACACTGCTGCTACAGCTCGGGAGGAAAGCGCACGTGCATGCCCCCACTCGAGACGAGGACTGACTCCCCTGGGGAGACTCCAGCAGTACACCAAGATCCATGTCAGCACTGGAGAGGAATCCTCAGGTTACAGCACCGACTCTACGTAAGGTCTGAGGCCCCGGCATCAACGGGAGAGGAATCCGGAGAGAGCCCCGAGCAACTCGCATGGGGACTGGAATTTCCTGCGGCCACCAGAGCTGGTCCCTGAGGTCCCATCGTAAGTCGAGAGCACCTGCCGCAACTCGAGAATATCCAGGAGTTTCTCTCTCCAGGCGAGATGAGGCCCATTTCCATTGAGGCATCTCGGGGCTAATCACACCTAAACCTCTAGAACTGCCAAAGGTCCTTCACACCCTTGCTGCAACTCAAGAAGTTCCCCAACATACCCGTCTCCACTCGAGAGGAAGCATGAGAGTCCTTCCCACATGAGGAGGAGCCCCGTTTCCACCTCATAGCTCGAAAGAAGGGATCCTTTCCCTGCGTGGTCGGGAAAGAATTTCCGGCATTCCCATCGCATCTCAAGAGTAGGCGCTCTCCCAGAAAAGGCGAGAGGAACTCCACGGTCGTGCCACCATTCCCAGATTCCCTCAGATGTCTCAGTCCATTCCACGGAAACTTGTTTTCCCTGCACTGCCTCGACTTTCAAGCCGAGGATCGACTCACACCACGGTGGCACGTGGGACAGCCCTGTGGGAAAGCCCTCGTGGAAAAGCCTCGAGGGAAAGCCTTCAGGGAAAGCACTGATACCATGATCCAAATCGCCAAGAAGCGTGACACTGC
>NW_017194290.1:0-9406 GCF_001704415.2 Capra hircus
GAGGCACCCGAACAACTCGTATGGGGACTGGCCTTTCCTGCGAGGCCACCAGAGCAGGGTCCCTGAGGTCCCCGACGTAAGTCCAGAGCACCTGCGCAACTCGAGAAAATCCAGGAGGTTCTCCCTCCAGGCGAGATGAGGCCCATTTCCGCTGAGGCATCTCGAGCTAATCACACCTACCTCTGGAATTTCTAAAGGGTCCTTCACACCCTTGCTGCAACTCAAGAAGTTCCGCGACATACCCGTCTCCACTCGAGAGGAAGCACGAGAGTCCCGCCCTCATCCAGAGGAGCGCTGTTTCCGCCTCCTAGCTCGAGAGGAGGGATCTTTCCCTGCGTGGTCGGGAAAGAATTCCCGGCGTTCCCGTCGCATCTCAAGAGGAGGCGCTCTCCAGAGGAAAGGCGAGAGGAACTCTAGGGTCGTGCCACCATTCCCAGTCCCCCAGATGTCTCAGTCCATTTAGGGAAACCTGTTTTCCCTGCACTGCCTCGACTTTCAAGCCGAGGATCGACTCACACCACGGTGGCACGTGGGACAGCCCTGTGGGAAAGCTTCGTGGGAAAGCCACAGATCCCTTGACCCACTCGACGGGAAGCGTGACACTGCTGCTAGAGCTGGGGAGGAAAGCGCACGTGCATGCCCCCACTCGAGAGGAGGACTGACTCCCCAGGGAGACTCAGGAAGTACCGCAAGATCCATGTCAGCACTGGAGAGGAATCCTCAGGTTCCGGCACCGACTCCACACAAGGTCTTAGGCCCCGCATCGACAGGAGAGGAATCTCGAGAGGCCCCCGAGCAACTCGCTTGGGGACTGGCCTTTCCTGAGGCCACCAGAGCGTGTCCCTGAGGTCCCCGTCGTAAGTCGAGAGGAACTGCCGCAACTCGAGAAAATCCAGGAGGTTCTCCCCTCCAGGCGAGATGAGGCCCATTTCCGCTGAGGCTTCTCGAGGCTAATCACACCTAACCTCTGGAACTTCCAAAGGGTCCTTCACACCCTTGCTGCAACTCAAGAAGTTCCCGACATACCCGTCTCCACTCGAGAGGAAGCACGAGAGTCCCGCCCACATCCATAGGAGCCCCGTTTCCGCCTCCTAGCGCGAGAGAAGGGATCCTTTCCTGCCTGTTCTGGAAAGAATTCCTGGCGTTCCCGTGACATCTCAAGATGAGGTGCTCTCCACAGGAAAGGCCAGAGGAACTCCAGGGTCGTGCCACCATTACTAGAGTCCCCCAGATGTCTCCGTCCATTCCAGGGACACCTGTTTTCCCTGCACTGCCTCGACTTTCAAGCCGAGGATCGGACTCACTGCACCGGTGACACGTGGGACAGCCCTGTGGGAAAGCCTCTAGGGAAAGCCACAGATCCCTTGATCCACTCGTCGGGAAGCGTGACACGGCTGCTAGAGCTGGGGAGGAATGCGCACGTGCATGGCCCCCACTCGAGACGTGGACTGACTCCCCTGGGGAGACTCCAGAATTACCCCAAGATCCATGCTAGCCCTGGAGAGGAATCCTCAGGTTCCGCAAACGACTCCACACAAGGTCTTAGGCCCCCGCATCGACGGGATGAGGAATCCCTATAGGCCCCCGAGCAACTCGCATGGGGACTGGCCTTTCCTGAGGCCACGAGAGCGGGTCCCTGAGGTCCCCGTCGTAAGTCGAGAGCACCTGCCACAACTCGAGAAAATCAGGGAGGTTCTACCTTCCAGGCGAGATGAGGCCCATTTCCGCTTAGGTGTCTCGAGGCTAATCACACCTAAACTCTGGAACTTCCAAAGGGTCCTTCACACCCTTGCTGCAACTCAAGAAGTTCCCCGACATACCCGTCTCCAATCGCGAGGAAGCACAAGAGTCCCGACAACATCCAGAGGAGCCCCCTTTCCGCCTCCTAGCTCGAGAGGAGGGATCCTTTCCCTGCCTGGTCTGGAAAGAATTCCTGGCGTTCCCGTCGCATCTCAAGATGAGGTGCTCTCCACAGAAAAAGGCGAGAGGAACTCCAGGGTCGTGCCACCATTCCCAGAGCCCCCAGATGGTCTCCGTCCATTCCAGGGACACCTGTTTTCCCTGCACTGCCTCGACGTTCAAGCCGAGGATCGACTCACACCACGGTCGCACGTGGGATAGCCCTGTGGTAAAACTTCGTGGGAAAGCCTCGTGGGAAAGCCTCGAGGGAAAGCCACAGATCCCTTGATCCACGCGAAGGGGAGCGTGACACTGCTGCCTACAGCTCGGGAGGAAATAGCACGTGCATGCCCCACACCAGTCGAGGACTTACTCCGCTGGGGAGACTCCAGAAGTACCACAAGGTCCATGTCAGTACTGGAGAGGAATCCTCAGGTTCCGGCACCGGACTCAACACAAGGTCTTAGGCCCCGGCATCGACGGGAGAGGAATCCCGAGAGGCCCCCGAGCAACTGGCATGGGGACTGGCCTTTCGTGAGGCCACCAGAGCGGGTCCCTGAGGTCCCCGTCGTAAGTCGAGAGCACCTGCCGCAACTCGAGAAAATCCAGGAGGTTCTCCCCTCCAGGAGAGATGAGGCCCATTTCCGCTGAGGCGTTTGGAGGCAAATCACACCTAACCTCTGGAACTTCCAAAGGGTCCTTCACACCCTTGCTGCAACTCAAGAAGTTCCCCGACATCCTCGTCTCCACTCAACAGGAAGCACGAGAGTCCCGCCTACATCCAGAGGAGCCCCATTTCCGCCTCCTAGCTCGAGAGGAGGGATCCTTTCCCTGCGTCGTGGGGAAAGAATTCCCGCATTCCTGTCACATTTCAAGAGGAGGCGCTCTCCACAGGAAAGGCGAGAGGAACTCCAGGGTCGTGCCACCATTTCCAGAGCCCCCCAGATGTCTCAGTCCATTCCAGGGAAAACTGTTTTCCGTGCACTGCCTCGACTTTCAATCCGAGGATCGACTCACACCACGGTGGCACGTGGGAGAGCCCTGTGGGAAAGATTCGTGGGAAAGCCTCGTGGGAAAGCTTCGAGGGAAAGCCACAGATCCCTTGATCCACGCGAAATGAAGCGTGACACTGCTGCTACAGCTGGGGAGGAAAGCGCACGTGCATGCCCCCAGTCGAGACGTGGACTGACTCCCCTGGGGAGACTCCAAAATTACCCCAAGATCCATGCCAGCCCTGGAGTGGAATCCTCAGGTTCCGCAAACGACTCCACACAAGGTCTTAGGCCCGGCATCGACGGGAGAGGAATCCCGATAGGCCCCCCCGAGCAACTCGCATGGGGACTGGCCTTTCCTGAGGCCACGAGAGCGGGTCCCTGAGGTCCAGGTCGTAAGTCGAGAGCACCTGCCACAACTCGAGAAAATCAGGAGGTTCTACCTTCCAGGCGAGATGAGGCCCATTTCCGCTGAGGTGTCTCGAGGCTAATCACACCTAACCTCTGGAACTTCCAAAGGGTCTTTCACACCCTTGCTGCAAGTCAAGAAGTTCCCCGACATACCCGTCTCCACTCGAGAGGAAGCACGAGAGTCCGGCCCACATCCAGAGGAGCCCCGTTTCCCCCCTCCTAGATCGAGAGGAGGGATCCTTTCCCTGCGTGTTCAGGAAAGAATTCCCGACGATCCCGTCGCATCTCAAGAAGAGGCGCTCTCCACAGGAAAGGCGAGAGGAACTCCAGGGTCGTGCCACCATTCCCAGGGTCCTTCAGATGTCTCAGTCCATTCCAGGGAAACCTTTTTTCCCTGCACTGCCTCGACTTTCAAGCCAGGATCTACTCACACCACGGTGGCACGTGGGACAGCCCTGTGGGAAAGCCTAGTGGGAAAGCCACAGATCCCTTGATTCACGCGAAGGGAAGCGTGACACTGCTGCTACAGCTCGAGAGGAAATCGCACGTGAATGCCCCAATTCGAGACGAGGACTGACTCCCCTGGGGAGACTCCAGAAATACCCCAAATCCATGCCAGCACTGGGGAGGAATCCTCAGGTTCCGGCAGCGTCTCCACACAAGGCCTTAGGCCCCGGCATCGACGGGAGAGGAATCCCGAGATGACCCCGAGCAACTCGTTGGGGACCTGCCTTTCCTGAGGCCACCAGAGCGGGTCCCTGAGGTCCCCGTGTAGGTAGAGAGCACCTGCCACAACTCGAGAAAATCCAGGAGGTTCTCCCCTCCAGGCGAGATGAGGCCCATTTCCGCTGAGGCGTCTCGAGGCTAATCACACCTAACCTCTGGAACTTCCAAAGGGTCCTTCACACCCTTGCTGCAACTCAAGAAGTTCCCCGACATATCCGTCTCCACTCGAGAGGAATCACGAGAGTCCCTCCCTCATCCAGAGGAGCGCCGTTTCCGCCTCCTAGCTCAAGAGGAGGGATCTTTCCCTGCGTGGTCGGGAAAGTATTCCCGGCGTTCCCGTCGCATCTCAAGAGGAGGCGCTCTCCACAGGAAAGGCGAGAGGAACGCCAGGGTCGTGCCACCCTTCCAGAGTCCCCAGATGTCTCAGTCCATTCCAGGGAAACCTGTTTTCCCTGCACTACCTCGACTTTCAAGCCGAGGATCAACTCACAGCACGGTGGCACGTGGGACAGCCCTGTGGGAAGCCTCGTGGGAAAGCCACAGATCCCTTGATCCACGCGAAGGGGAGCATGACACTGCTGCTACAGCTCGGGAGGAAAGCGCACGTGCATACCCCCACTCGCGACGAAGACTGACTCCCCTGGGGAGACTCCAGAAGTACCCCAAGATCCATGTCAGCACTGGAGAGGAATCCTCAGGTTCCGGCACCGACTCCACTCAAGGTCTTATGCCGGGCTCCAGCCCCGGTGGATCCAGGGAATTCGAACTGTGGACGGCGTTGTCGTGGAAAGACTTGTTTATTTATTAATGTAAGATTAGATTTGGAAACTATAGTGTAGTAAGAAGATTAAGTGGAGGAAGAGGGCTGAATAGCTTGGTTTACGCGGAAGGCCAATAAAATTCCACACAAGGAATTTGCACCACCTACTTTGGCCACCGGCGCCCGCTTGAATATCTAAGGGTGCCTCGCCTTAAGCTCCCTTTCGTGCGGGTCTTAACAGCCAGGGCAAGTAAGTAGACCTTGCTAGCCTCCGCACTCCAGGTGGAGATTCAGCCTGAAGTTAAAGTAAAGAGCAGGAGAGAAGGAAAGGTAGAGAAGAAGAAAGAGAGAAGAAAGACACGGGGGAGCCAGAGTCCCAAGAAACCAGGCTGAGAGACTAGTTCGAGAAGCTGGTCCGAGAAACTGGCCCCCGGACCCTGGTCTCCTCCTTTATTGTTCACAAGGCCTTTTATATTTTTGATAAAACATGGAGATCAATGGATAACACAAAATTATGTAGCGTTCACAACCCAGATTCTTTCTGTATATCATTTTGTATACAAAAGGTCTCAGGTGATTTACATTATCTTCTGGCCAAGAGGCTTGTTAACACTTTTTGGCTCTGTTCCTTAATGAACGTTAATTTTGTTTCCCCTGAAGTGTTTTTCTTTAATCTGCATCTCCTTAAAGCATTAAAGTTACATCTCTATAGAACAAATGTGCAGTGGGTTATAACAAAGAAGGTACTTAACTCAAAGATATAATGTTGCTAATACCAGGTCTACTACTTGTTTTTCTATATACCAACTATATCTAAAAAAAAGGATATGAAAATTTGGCAGCAAGCATTGACCCAAAAAATGAAACTTTTAATCAGTCCTATTCTAAAGATTTTGACTCCTCGAAAGCTCCTGCATTCCTAGGATGTTTTAAGCTTCCTGTGCCTCCTGCGGTCAGGAGGCCTCAAACAATCACAAGCGCAGCTGTACGAGTCCTACAGGCAGGCTAGAAAGCCATCAGAGGGTTTTTGGATTGAAACACTCTTTCAAATGCCAGAAGACTAACGCGCTGAATTGACTTTTTCCAGAAAAGGTCAGAAGAGTGAAAAAGCAGAGCACAAAAACCGGCAGATATTTGTTGGGGTACATGCTTAAAAACTTCCAGAGGGGTCCCTGAAGTCCTGAGCACGCCTTGCGTATGTCAGCTTCCTTCCTCATAACCTTGTCACGGGCGGGCTTGCTCACACTGGCTCCCGGCAGTCTTAGGCCCCGGCATCGACGGGAGAGGAATCCCGAGAGGCCCCGAGCAACTCGCATGGGGACTGGCCTTTCCTGAGGCCACCAGAGCGGGTCCCTGAGGACCCGTCGTAAGTTGAGAGCACCTGCCGCAACTCGAGAAAATCCAGGAGGTTCTCCCCTCCAGGCGAGATGAGGCCCATTTCCGCTGAGGCGTCTCGAGGCTAATCACACCCTAACCTCTGGAACTTCCAAAGGGTCCTTCACACCCTTGCTGCAACTCAAGAAGTTCCGCGACATACCCGTCTCCACTCGAGAGGAAGCACGAGAGTCCCGCCCTCATCCAGAGGAGCGCTGTTTCCGCCTCC
The DNA here is from genome assembly GCF_001704415.2 of Capra hircus. NCBI lineage: Eukaryota > Metazoa > Chordata > Mammalia > Artiodactyla > Bovidae > Capra > Capra hircus. The sequence continues at coordinate 6,392 of NW_017194290.1, forward strand.
TAGCTCGAGAGGAGGGATCTTTCCCTGCGTGGTCGGGAAAGAATTCCCGGCGTTCCCGTCGCATCTCAAGAGGAGGCGCTCTCCAGAGGAAAGGCGAGAGGAACTCTAGGGTCGTGCCACCATTCCCAGAGTCCCCCAGATGTCTCAGTCCATTTAGGGAAACCTGTTTTCCCTGCACTGCCTCGACTTTCAAGCCGAGGATCGACTCACACCACGGTGGCACGTGGGACAGCCCTGTGGGAAAGCTTCGTGGGAAAGCCACAGATCCCTTGACCCACTCGACGGGAAGCGTGACACTGCTGCTAGAGCTGGGGAGGAAAGCGCACGTGCATGACCCCACTCGATACGAGGACTGACTCCCTTGGGGAGACTCCAGAAGTACCCCAAGATGCATGTCAGCCCTGGAGAGGAATCCTCAGGTTCCGCAACCGACTCCACACAAGGTCTTAGGCCACGGCATCGATGGGAGAGGAATCCCGTGAGTCCCCCGAGCAACTCGCATGGGGACTGGTCTTTCCTGAGGCCACCAGAGCGGGTCCCTGAGGTCCCCGTCGTAAGTCGAGAGCACATGCCGCAACTCGAGAAAATCCAGCAGGTTCTCCCCTCCAGGCGAGATGAGGCCCGTTTCCGCTGAGGCATCTCGAGGCTAATCACACCTAACATCTGGAACTTACAAAGGGTCTTTCACACCCTTGCTGCAACTGAAGAAGTTTCCCGACATACCCGTCTCCACTCGAGAGGAATCACGAGAGTCACGCCCTCATCCAGAGGAGCCCCGTTTCCGCCTCCTAGCTAGATAGGAGGGATCCTTCCCCTGCGTGGTCGGGAAAGAATTCCCGGCGTTTCCGTCGCATCCCAAGAGGAGGCGCTCTCCACAGGAAAGGCGAGAGGAACTCCAGGGTCATGCCACCATTCCCAGAGTCCCCAGATGTCTCAGTCCATTCCAGGGAAACCTGTTTTTCCTGCACTGCCTCGAATTTCAAGCCGAGGATCGACTCACACCACGGTGGCACGTGGGACAGCCCTGTGGGAAAGCCTCCTGGGCAAGCCTCGAGGGAAAGACACAGATCCCTTGATCCACGTGAAGGGAAGCGTGACACAGCTGCTACAGCCCGAGAGGAAATCGCACGTGCATGCCCCAATTCGAGACGATGACTGACTCCCCTGGGATACTCCAGAAGTACCCCAAATCCATGTCAGCATTGGAGAGGAATCCTCAGGTTCTGGCACCGACTCCAAACAAGGTCTTAGGTCCCGGCATCAACGGGAGAGGAATACCGAGAGGCACCCGAACAACTCGTATGGGGACTGGCCTTTCCTGAGGCCACCAGAGCGGGTCCCTGAGGTCCCCGACGTAAGTCAAGAGCACCTGCCGCAACTCGAGAAAATCCAGGAGGTTCTCCCCTCCAGGCGAGATGAGGCCCATTTCCGCTGAGGCATCTCGAGGCTAAATCACACCTACCTCTGGAAATTCTAAAGGGTCCTTCACACCCTTGCTGCAACTCAAGAAGTTCCGCGACATACCCGTCTCCACTCGAGAGGAAGCACGAGAGTCCGCCCTCATCCAGAGGAGCGCTGTTTCCGCCTCCTAGCTCGAGAGGAGGGATCTTTCCCTGCGTGGTCGGGAAAGAATTCCCGGCGTTCCCGTCGCATCTCAAGAGAGGCGCTCTCCAGAGGAAAGGCGAGAGGAACTCTAGGGTCGTGCCACCATTCCCAGAGTCCCCCAGATGTCTCAGTCCATTTAGGGAAACCTGTTTTCCCTGCACTGCCTCGACTTTCAAGCCGAGGATCGACTCACACCACGGTGGCACGTGGGACAGCCCTGTGGGAAAGCTTCGTGGGAAAGCCACAGATCCCTTGACCCACTCGACGGGAAGCGTGACACTGCTGCTAGAGCTGGGGAGGAAAGCGCACGTGCATGCCCCCACTCGAGAGAGGACTGACTCCCCAGGGGAGACTCAGGAAGTACCGCAAGATCCATGTCAGCACTGGAGAGGAATCCTCAGGTTCCGGCACCGACTCCACACAAGGTCTTAGGCCCCGGCATCGACAGGAGAGGAATCTCGAGAGCCCCCGAGCAACTCGCTTGGGACTGGCCTTTCCTGAGGCCACCAGAGCGTGTCCCTGAGGTCCCCGTCGTAAGTCGAGAGAACTGCCGCAACTCGAGAGAAATCCAGGAGGTTCTCCCCTCCAGGCGAGATGAGGCCCATTTCCGCTGAGGCTTTCGAGGCTAATCACACCTAACCTCTGAACTTCCAAAGGGTCCTTCACACCCTTGCTGCAACTCAAGAAGTTCCCCGACATACCCGTCTCCACTCGAGAGGAAGCACGAGAGTCCCGCCCACATCCATAGGAGCCCCGTTTCCGCCTCCTAGCGCGAGAGAAGGGATCCTTTCCCTGCCTGTTCTGGAAAGAATTCCTGGCGTTCCGTGACATCTCAAATGAGGTGCTCTCCACAGGAAAGGCCAGAGAACTCCAGGGTCGTGCCACCATTACTAGAGTCCCCCAGATGTCTCCGTCCATTCCAGGGACAACCTGTTTTTCCCTGCACTGCCTCGACTTTCAAGCCGAGGATCGACTCACACCACGGTGGCACGTGGGACAGCCCTGTGGGAAAGCCTAGGGAAAGCCACAGATCCCTTGATCCACGTGAAGGAAGCGTGACACTGCTGCTACAGCTGAGAGGAAATCGCACGTGAATGCCCCAATTCGAAGACGAGGACTGACTCCCCTGGGAGACTCCAGAATACCCCAAATCCATGCCAGCACTGGGAGGAATCCTCAGGTTCCGGCAAGCGTCTCCACACAAGGCCTTAGGCCCCGGCATCGACGGGAGAGGAACCCGAGATGCCCCGAGCAAACTCGCATGGGGACCTGCTTTCCTGAGGCCACCAGAGCGGGTCCCTGAGGTCCCCGTGTAAGTCGAGAGCACCTGCCCCGCAACTCTGAGAAAAACTTCCAGGAGCGTTTCCTCCCCTCCAGGCCCAGGAATGAGGCCCCCATTATCTCTCTTTT
>NW_017194291.1:0-9405 GCF_001704415.2 Capra hircus
ATCCTCAGCATGAAATCGAGGCAGTGCAGGGAAAACAGTATTCCCCTGGAATGGACTGAGACATCTGGGGGACTCTGGAATGTGGCCACGAGTCTTGAGTTCCTCTCGCCTTTCCTGAGGAGACCGCCTCCTCATGAGATGCGACGGGAATGCAAGCAATTCTTTCCCAACCACGCAGGGAAAGGATCCATCCTCTCGAGCTAAGAGGCATAAACGGTGCTCCTCTGGATGTGGGCGGGACTCTCGTGCTTCCTCTCCAGTGGAGACGGTTATGTCGGCGGAACTTCTTGAGTTGCAGCAAGGGTGTGAAGGGACCCTTCGGAAGTTCCAGAGGTTAGGTGTGATTAACCTCGAGACGCCTCAGTGGAAATGGGCCTCATCTCGCCTGGAGGGGAGAACCTCCTGGATTTTTTCGAGTTGGGGGCAGGTGCTCTCGACTTACGAAAGGGACCCTCAGGGACCCGTTCTGGTGGCCTCAGCAAAGGCCGGTCCCCATGCGAGATGCTTGGGGGCTTCTCGTTATTCCTCTACCTTCGATGTCGGGGCCTAAGACCTTGTGTGGAGTTGGTGCCGAAATCTGAGGATTCATCTGCAGTGCTGACATGGATCTTGGGGTACTTCAGGAGTCTCCCCAGGGGAGTCAGTGCTCGTCTCGAGTGTGGGCATGCAGTTCGATACCCTCCCGAGCTGTAGCAGAAGTGTCACGCTTCCCGTCGAGTAGATCAAGGATCTGTGGCTTTTCCCTCGAGGCTTTCCCACGAGGCTTTCCCACAGGACTGTCCCACGTGCCACCGTGGTGTGAGTCGATCCTCGGCTTGAAAGTCGAGGCAGTGCAAGGAAAACAGTTTTCCCTGGAATGGACTGAGACATCTGGGGGAATCTGGGAATGGTGGCACGACCCTGGAGTTCCTCTCGCCTTCCTGTGGAGAGTGCCTCCACTTCAGATGTGACGGGAACGCCGGGAATTCTTTCCCGCACACGCAGGGAAAGGATCCGTGCTCTTGAGCTTTGAGGCGAAATCGGGCTCCTCTGGATGTGGGCGGGACTCTCGTGCTTCCTCTCGAGTGGAGACGGGTATGTCGGGGAACTTCTTGAGTTGCAGAAAGGGTGTGAAAGGACCCTTTGGAAGTTCCAGAGGTTAGGTGTGATTAGCCTCGAGACGCCTCAGCGGAAATGTCCTCATCTCCCCGAGGGGAGAAACCTCCTGGATTTTCACGAGTTGTGGCAGGTGGTCTCGACTTACGACGGGGACCTCAGGGACCCGTTCTGGTGGCCTCAGGAAAGGCCAGTGCCCATGCGAGTTGCTCGCGGGCCTCTCGGGATTCCTCTCCCGTCGATGCCGGGGCCTAAGACCTTGTGTGGAGTCGGTGCCGGAACCTGAGAATTTCCTCTGCAGTGCTGACATGGATCTTGGGGTACTACTGGAGTCTCCCAGGGGAGTCAGTCCTCGGCTCGAGTGGGGCATGCACGTGCGCTTTCCTCCCGAGCTGTAACAGCAGTGTCACGCTTCCCTTCGCGTGGATCAAGGGATCTGTGGCTTTCCCTCGAGGCTTTTCCCATGCGGCTTTCCCACGTGGCTTTCCCACAGGGCTGTCCCAGGTGCCACCGTGCTGTGAGTCGATCCTCGGCTTGAAAGTTGAGGCAGAGCAGGGAAAACAGGTGTCCCTGGAATGGACTGAGACATCTGGGGGACTCTGGGAATGGTGGCACGACCCTGGAGTTCCTCTCGCCTCTCCTGTGGAGAGCGCCTCCACTTGGGATGCAAGGGAACACAGGGAATTCATTCCCGACCACGCAGGGAAAGGATCCCTCCTGTCGAGCTAGGAGGTGGAATCGGCGCTCCTTTGTATGTGAGCGCGGGACTCTCGTTCTTCCTCTCCAGTGGAGACGGGTATGTCGGGGAACTTCTTGAGTTGCAGCAAGGGTGTGAAGGACCCTTTCGAAGTTCCAGAGGTTAGATGTGATTAGCCTCGAGCCCCCTCAGCGGAAATGGCCTCATCTCGCCTGGAGGGGAGAACCTCCTGGATTTTTCTCGAGTTGCGGCAGGTGGTCTCGACAACGACGGGACCTCAGGGACCCGCTCTGGTGGCCTCAGGAAAGGCCAGTCCCCATGCGAGTTGCTCGGGTGCCTCTCGCGGATTCCTCTCCCCTTGATGCCGGGACCTAAGACCTTGTGTGGAATCGGTGCCGGAACCTGTGGATTCCTCTCCAGTGCTGACATGGATCTTGGGGTACTTCTGCAGTCTCCCCAAGGGAGTCAGTCCTCTCTCGAGTGGGGCATGCACGTGCGCTTTCCTCCCGAGCTGTAGCAGCAGTGTCACGCTTCCCTTCGCGTGGATCAAGGGATCTGTGGCTTTCCCTCGACGCTTTTCCCACGACGCTTTTCCCACGAGGCTTTCCCACAGGGCTGTCCCATGTGCCACCGTGGTGTGAATGCATCTTCGGCTTGAAAGTCGAGCCAGTGCAGGGAAAACAGTTTTCCCTGGAATGGACTGAGACATCTGGGGGACTCTGGGAATGGTGGCACGACCCTGGAGTTCCTCTCGCCTTTCCTGTGGTGAGCGGCTCCTCTTGAGATTGCAACGGGAACGCCGGAAATTCTTTCCCGACCACGCAGGGAAAGGATCCCTCCTCTCGAGCTAGGAGGCGGAAAACGGGGCTCCTCTGGATGTGGGCGGAGAATCGTGGCTCTCGAGTGGAGACGGGTATGTCGCGGAACTTCTTGAGTTCGGTGTGAAGGAACCCTTTGGAAGTTCCAGAAGTTAGGTGTGATTAGCCTCGAGACGCCTCACCGGAAATGGGCCTCATGTAGAATGGAGGGGAGAACCTCCTGGTTTTTCTTGAGTGGCGGCAGGTGCTCTGGACTTACAACGGGGACCTCAGGGACCCGCTCTGGTGGCCTCAGAAAAGGCCAGTCCACATGCGAGTTGCTCGGGGGCCTCTCGGATTCCTCTCCTGTCGATGCCGTGGACTAAGACCTTGTGTGGATTTGGTGCCGGAACTTGAGGATTCCTCTCCCGTATGACATGGGTCTTGGGGGACTTCTGGAGTCTCCCCAGGGGAGTCAGTCCTCGTCTCGAGTTGGGCATGCACGTGGGCTTTCCTCCCGAGCTGTAGCCGCAGTGTCACGCTTTCCTTTGCGAGGATCAAGGGATCTGTGTCTTTCCCTCGAGGCTTTCCCACGAGGCTTTACCTCGAGGCTTTCCAACAGGGCTGTCCCTCGTGCCACCGTGGTGTAGGTCGATCGTCGGCTTGAAAGTCAAGGCAGTGCAGGGAAAACAGGTTTCCCTGGAATGGACTGAGAAATCTGGGGGACTCTGGGGAATCGTGGCACGACCCTGGAGTCCTCTCGCCTTTCCTGTGGAGAGCGCCTCCTCTTGAGATGCGACGGAACGCCCGGGAATTCTTTCCCGACCACGCAGGGAAAGGACCACTCCTTTCGAGCTAGAAGTGGAAACGGGCTCCTCTGGATGTGGGCGGGACTCTCGTGCATCCTCTCGAGTGGAGACGGGTATGTCGGGGAACTTCTTGAGTGCAGCAAGGGTGTGAAGGACACTTTCGAAGTTCCAGAGGTTAGATGTTTTTAGCCTCGAGCCCCCTCAGCGGAAATGGGCCTCATCTCGCCTGGAGGGAGAACCTCCTGGATTTTCTCGAGTTGCGGCAGGTGGTCTCGACTTACGACGGGGACCTCAGGGACCCGCTCTGGTGGCCTCAGGAAAGGCCAGTCCCCATGCGAGTTGCTCGGGGCCTCTCGGGATTCCTCTCCCGTCGATGCCGGGGCCTAAGACCTTGTGTGGAGTCGGTGCCGGAACCTGAGGATTCCTCTCCAGTGCTGACATGGATCTTGGGGTACTTCTGCAGTCTCCCCAGGGGAGTCAGTCCTCCTCTCGAGTGGGGGCATGCACCTGTGCTTTTCCTCCCGAGCTGTAGCAGCAGTGTCACGCTTCCCTTCGCGTGGATCAAGGGATCTGTGTCTTTCCCTCGAGGCTTTCCCATGAGGATTTCCCACGAGGCTTTCCCACAGGGCTGTCCCACGTGCCACCGTGGGGTAGGTCGATCGTGAGCTTGAAAGTCGAGGCAGTGCAGGAAAACAGGTTTCCCTGGAATGGACTGAGACTTCTGGGGGACTCTGGGAATGGTGGCACGACCCTGGAGTTCCTTTCGCCTTTCCTGTGGAGAGCGCCTCTTCTTGAGATGCGAAGGGAACTCCGGAATTCTTTCCCGACCACGCAGGGAAAGGATCCCTCCTCTCGAGCTAGGAGGCGGAAACGCGGGCTCCTCTGGATGTGGGCGGGACTCTCGTGCTTCCTCTCGAGTGGAGACGGGTATGTCGGGGAACTTCTTGAGTTGCGGCAAGGGTGTGAAGGACCCTTTCGAAGTTCCATAGGTTAGGTGTGATTAGCCTCGAGATGCCTCAGCGGAAATGGGCCTCATCTCGCCTGGAGGGGAGAACCTCCTGGATTTTCTCGAGTTGCGGCAGGTTCTCTCGACTTTCGACAGGAATCTCAGGCACCCGCTTGGTGGCCTCAGGAAAGGCCAGTCCCCATGCGAGTTGCTCGGGGGCCTCTCGGGATTCCTCTCCCGTCAATGCCGGGGCCTAAGATCTTGTGTGGAGTGGGTGCCGGAACCTGAGGATTCCTCTCCAGTGCCGACATGGATCTTGGGGTACTTCTGGAGTCTCCCCAGGGTAGTCAGTCCTCTTCTCGAGTGGGGGCATGCACGTGCGATTTCTTCCCGAGCTGAAGCAGCAGTGTGTCGCGATTCCCTTCGCGAGGATCAAGGGATCAGGGCCTTTCCCTCGTGGCTTTCCCACGAGGCTTTCCCACAGGGCTGTCCACGTGCCGCCGTGGTGTGAGTCGATCCTCGGCTTGAAAGTCGAGGCAGTGCAGGGAAAACAGTTTTCCCTGGAATGGACTGAGACATCTGGTGGACTCTGGGAATGTGGCACGACCCTGGAGTTCCTCTCGCCTTTCCTGTGGAGAGCGCCTCCTCTTGAGATGCGGGAACGCCCGGATTTCTTTCCCGACCACGCAGCGAAATGATCCCTCCTCTCGAGCTAGGAGGCGGAAACAGGGCTCCTCTGGATGTGGGCGGGACTCTCGTGCTTCCTCTCGAGTGGAGACGGGTATGTCGGGTAACTTCTTGAGTTGCAGCAAGGGTGTGAAGGATCCTTTGGAAGTTCCAGAGTTTAGGTGTGATTAGCCTCGAGGCGCCTCAGCGGAAATGGGCCTCATCTCGCCTGGAGGGGAGAACCTCCTGGATTTTCTCGAGTTGCGGCAGGTGCTCTCGACTTACCATGGGGACCTCAGGGACCCGGCTCTGATTTCCTCAGGAAAGGCAGTCCCATCGAGTTGTTTGGGGGCATCTCGGAAATTCCTCTCCCTCAATGCCGGCGCCTTATACCTTGTGTGGAGTCGGGTGCTGGAACCTGAGAATAACTCTCCAGTGTTACATGTTCTTGGGTACTTCTGGAGTCTCCCAGGTGAGTCAGTCCTCATCTCTAGTGGGGCATTTCATGTGCACTTTCCCTCCAGAGCTGTAAGCCAGCAGTGTCCCGCTTCCCTTCGCCAGGATCCAGGGATCTCTGGCTTTATCTGGAGGCTTTCCCACGATGCTTTTTCATGAGGATTTCCACAGGGCTGTCCCACTTGCCACCAGTGGTGTGAGTCGTTCCTTGCGATTGAAAGTCGAGGCAGTGCAGTGGAAAACAGGTTTCCTGGAATGGACTGAGACATCTGGGCGCTCTGGGAATGGTGGCACCACCTGGATTCCTCTCGCCTTTCCTGTGGAGAGCACCTCCCCTTGAGATGTGACGGAAACACCGGGAATTCTTTCCCGACCACGCAGGGAAAGGATCCCTCCTCTCGAGCTAGGAGGCGGAAACGGGCTCCTCTGGGTGTGGGCAGGACTCTCGTGCTTTCCTCTCGAGTGGAGACTGGTATGTCGGGGATCTTCTTGAATTGCAGCAAGTGTGTGAAGGACCCTTTGGAAGTTCCAGAGCTTAGGTGTGATAAGATTCGAGACTCCTCAGCGGAAATGGGCCTCATCTCGCCTGGAGGGAGAACCTCCTGGATTTTCTCGAGTTGCGGCAGGTGCTCTCAACTTACGACGGGTACCTCAGGGACCCGCTCTGGTGGCCTCAGGAAAGGCCAGTCCCCATGGAGTTTGCTCGGGGGCCTCTCCGGTATTCCTCTCCCGTCGATGCCGGGGCCTAAGACCTTTTGTGGATTCGGTGCCAGAACCTGGAGAATTCCTCTCCAGTGCTGACATGGATCTTGGGGTACTTCTGGAATCTCCCAGGGGAGTCAGTCACTCGTCTCGAGTGGGGGCATGCACGGTGCGCATTTCCTCCCGAGCTGTAGCAGCAGTGTCAGCTTCCCTTCGCGGATGAACAAGGGATCTGTGCATTCCCTCAAGCTTTCCCACGAGGCTTTCCCACGAGGCTTTCCCGCAGGGCTGTCCACGTGCCACCGTGGTGTGAGTCGATCCTCGGCTTGAAAGTCGAAGCCAGTCCAGGGAAACAGTTTCCCTGGAATGGACTGAGACATCTGGGGGACTCTGGGGAATGGTGCACGACCTGGAGTTCCTCTCGCTTTCCTGTGGAGAGTGCCTCCTCTTGAGATGCGACGGGAACGCCGGGAATTCTTTCCGACCACGCAGGGAAAGGATCCTCCTCTCGAGCTAGGAAGCGGAAAAGGGGCTCCTAAGGATGAGGGCGGCACTTCTCGTGCTTCCTCTCGAGTGGAGACGGTATGTCGGGGAACTTCTTGAGTTGCAGCAAAGGTGTGAAGGACCCTTCTGAAGTTCCAGAGTTTAGGTGTGATTAAGCCTCGAGACTGCCTCAGCGGAAATGGGCCATCATCTCGCCTGGAGGGAGAACCTCCTGGATTTTTCGAGTTGCCGCAGGTGCTCTCGGCTTCCGACGGGGACCTCAGGGACACGCTCTAGTGCCCTCAGGAAAGGCCCGTCCCCATGCGAGTTGCTCGTGGGCCTCTAGCGATTCCTCTCCCGTCTATGCCGGGGCCTGAGACATTGTGTGGAGTCGGTGCTGGAACCTGAGGATTCCTCTCCAGTTCTGACATGGATCTTGGGGTACTTCTGGAGTCTCCCAGGGAGTCAGTCCTCGTCGCGAGTGTGGCGTGCACGTGCGCTTTCCTCCCGAGCTTTAGCAGCAGTGTCACGCTTCCCTTTGCGTGGATCCAGGGATCTGTGGCTTTCTCAGTAGGCTTTCCCACGAGGCTTTCCACTAGGCTTTTCACAGGGCTCTCCACGTGCCACCGAGTTCTGAGTCGATCCTCGGCTTGAAAGTCGAGGCATTGCGGGGAAAACAGGTTTCCCTGGAATCGACTGAGACATCTGGGGGCTCTGGGAATGGTGGCACGACCCTGAGTTCCTCTCTCCTTTCCTGTGGAGAGCGCCTCTTCTTGAGATGGGACGGGAACGCCGGAAATTCTTTCCCGACCACGAAGGGAAAGGATCCCTCCTCTCGAGCTATGAGGCTGAAACGGGGCTCTTCTGGTTGTGGGCGGGACTCTCGTGCTTCCTTTCGAGTGGAAAAGGGTATGTCGGGGAACTTCTTGAGTTGCAGCAATGGTGTGAAGGGCCCTTTGGAAGTTCCAGAGGTTAGGTGTGATTAGCCTCGAGATGCCTCAGCGCAAATGGTCTCATCTCGCCTGGAGGGAGAACCTCCTGGATTTTTCTCGAGTTGCGCCAGGTGCTCTCGACTTACGACGGGGACCTCAGGGACCCGCTTTGGTGGCCTCAGGAAAGGCCAGTCCCCATGCGAGTTGCTCGGGAGCCTCTCGTGATGTCTCTCCCTCTCCAATGCTGTCTTGGATCTTGACTGGCCTTTCCTGAGGCCACCAGAGCGGGTCCCTGCGGTCCCCATTGTAAGTCGAGAGCACCTGCCGCAACTGGAGAAAAATCAAGGTTGTTCTCCCCTCCAGGCAAAATGAAGCCTATTTCCGCTGACACATCTCAAGGCCTAAGCACACTTAAACCCTGGAACTTCCAAAGGGTCCTTTCACACCCTTGCTGCAAATCAAGAAGTTCCCGACATACCCGTCTGCACTTAAGAGGAAGCACGATAGTTCCGCCCACATCCAGAGGAGCCCCGTTTCCGCCTCATAGCTCGAGAGGAGGGATCCTTTCCCGAGGTCGGGAAAGAATTCCCCGCTCGTCGCATCTCAAGAGGAGGCGCTCTCCACAGGAAAGGCGAGAGGAACTCCAGGGACATGCCACCATTCTCCGAGTCCCCCAGATGTCTCAGTCCATTCCAGGGAAACCTGTTTCCCCACACTGACTCGACTTTCAAGCCGAGGATCGACTCACACCACGTGGCACGTGGACAGCCCCTGTGGCAAAGCCTCGTGGGAAAGCCTCGTGGGAAAGCCTCGAGGGAAAGCCACAGATACCTTGATCCACGAGATGGGAAGCGCGACACTGCTGCCTACCGCTCGGGAGGAAAGCGCACGTGCATGACCCCACTCGAGCCGAGGACTGACGCAAGCTTGGGAGACTCCAGAAGTACGCCAAGATCCATGTCAGCCACTGGAGAGGAATCCTCAGGTTCCGGTCCCGACTCCACACAAAGTCTTAGGCCCCGGCATAGACGGAGAGGAATCCTGAGAGAGGCCCCCTAGCACCTCGCATGGGGACTGGCCTTTCCTGAGGTCACCAGAGCGGGTCCCTGATGTCTCCGTCGTAACTCGAGAGCACCTGACGCAACTCGAGAAAATCCAGGAGGTTCTCCCCTGCAGGCGAGATGAGGCCCGTTTCCACTGAGGTGTCTCGAGGCTAATCACACGTGAACTCTGGAACTTCAAAAGAGTCTTTCACAGTCATGCTGCAACTCAAGAAGTTCCCCGACATACCCGTCTCCACTCAAGAGGAAACACGAGGGGTCCCGGCCACATCCAGAGGAGCTCCGTTTCCGGCTCGTAGCTCGAGATGAGGGATCCTTCCCTACATGGTCGGGAAAGAATTTCCGGCATTCCCATCGCATCTCAAGAGGAGGCCGCTCTCCAAAGGAAAGGGGAGAGGAACTGCAGGTCGTGCCACCATTCCAAGACTCCCCCAGATGTCTCAGTCCATTCCACAGGAACCTGTTTTCCCTGCACTGCCTCGGCTTTCACCCGCAGGATCGACTCACACCACCGAGACACGTGGGACAGCCCTGTGGGAGAGCCTCGTGGGAAAGACTCGAGGGAAAGTCACAGATCCCTTGGTCCACGCAAGCAGAAAGCATGACACTGCTGCCTACAGCATGGGAGGAAAGGGCACACTCATGCTCCCACTCGAGACGAGGCCTGAATCCCCTGGGGAGACTCCAAGGTACCCCAAGATCCATGTCAGCACTGGAAAGGAATCCTCAGGTTCCGGCACCGACTGCACACAAGTCTTAGG
>NW_017194292.1:0-9405 GCF_001704415.2 Capra hircus
ACCTTTGGAAGTTCCTGAGGTTAGGTGATTACCTCGAGACGCCTTAGCGGAAATGGGCCCTCATCTCGCCTTTAGGCGGAAAACCTTCTGGATTTTCTCGAGTTGCGGCAGTGCTCTCGATGTACGACGGGCTATTTCAGGGACCCCGCTCTGATGGCCTCAGGAAAGGCCAGTCCCATGCGAGTTGCTCGGGGGCCTCTCGGGATTTCTCTCCCGTCGATGCCGGGGCCTAAGACCTTGTGTGGAGTCGTTGCAGGAAACTGAGGATTCCTCTCCAGTGCTGACATGGATCTTGGGTACTTCTGGTGTCCCCCGGGGAGTAAGTCTTCGTCTCGAGTGGGGACATGCCGTGGCGCTTTCCTCCCGAGCTGTAGCAGCAGTGTCATGCTTCAATTCGAGTGGATCAAGGGTTCTGTGGTTTCCCTCGAGTCTTTCCCAGGAGGCTTTCCCACGGGCTTTCCACAGGGCTGTCCCTGATGCCGCCGTTGTGTGAGTCGATCCTCGGCTTGAAAGTCGAGGTAGTGCAGGAAATGGATTGAGACAACTGGGGGACTCTGGGAATGGTGGCCAGACTCTAGAGTTCTCTCAACTTTCCTGTGGAGAGCGCCTCCTCTTGAGATGCGACGGGAACGCGGGAATTCTTTCCCGACCACGCAGGGAAATGATCCCTCCTCTCGAGCTATGAGACGGAATCGGGGCTCCTCTGGATGTGGGCGGGACTCTCGTGCTTCCTCTCGAGTGGAGGCGAGTATGTCGGGAACTTATTCAGTTGCAGAAAGGGTGTGAAGGACCTTTTGGAAGTTCCAGATGTTAGGGTGCAATTAGCCTCTAGACGCCTCAGCGGAAATGCGCCTCATCTCGCCTGGAGGGGAGAACCTCCTGGATTTTCTCAAGTTGCGGCAGGTGCTCTCGACTTCCGACGGGGTCCCTCAGGGACCCGCTCTGATGGCCGCAGGAAAGGCCAGTCCCATGCGAGTTCCTCGGTGGCCTCTCGGGATTCCTCTCCCGTCGATGCCGGGGCCTAAGACCTTGTGTGGGTCGGTCCAGGAACCTGAGGATTCCTCTCCAGTGCTGACATGGATCTTGGGGTACTTCGGGAGTCTCCCCAGGGAGTCAGTCCTCATTCGAGTGGGGGCATTGAAGAGCGCTTTCCTCCGAGCTGTAGCAGCAGTGTCATTCTTCCGTCGAGTGGATCAAGGGATCAGTGGCTTTCCCTCGAGGCTTGCCCATGAGGCTTTCTCACGAGGCTTTCTCACAGGGCTGTCCCACGTGCCACCGTGCTGTGAGTCAATCCTCAGCTTGTAAGTCGAGGCAGTGCAGGGAAAACAGGTTTCCCTGGAATGGACTGAGATATCTGGGGTACTCTGGGAATGGTGGCACGACCCTGGAGTTCCTCTCACCTTTCCTGTTGAGAGCGCCTCCTCTTGAGTTGTGAAGGGAAGACCGGGAATTCTTTCCCGACGACGCAGGGAAAGGATACCTCCTCTCTAGCTGTGAGGCGGAAATGGGGCTCCTCTGGATGTGGGCGGGACTCTCGTGCTTCCTCTCGAGTGGAGACGGGTATGTCTGGGAACTTCTTGAGTTGCAGCAAGGGTGTGAAGAACCCTTTGGAAATTCCAGAGGTTTAGGTGTAATTAGGCTCGAGTCGCCTCAGGGGAAATGGGCCTCATCTCGCCTGGAGGGAGAACCTCCTGGATTTTTTCGAGTTGTGACAGGTGATCTCGACTTACGACGGGGACCTGAGGGACCCGCTCTGGTGGCCTCAGGAAAGGCCATTCCCCATGCGAGTTGCTCGGGGCCTCTCGGGATTCCTCTCCCGTCGATGCCGTGGCCTAAGACCTTGTGTGGAGTCGGTGCCGGAACCTGAGGATTCCTCTCCAGTGCTCACATGGATCTTGGCGTCCTTAAAGGCGAGATGAGGCCCATTTGCGCTGAGGCGTCTCGAGGCTAATCACACCTAACCTCTGGAACTTCCAAAGGGTCCTTCACACCCTTGCTGCAACTCAAGAAGTTCTCCGACATACCCGTCTCCACTCGAGAGTATCAACATCTTCCCGCCCACTTTCAGAGGGGCACCGTTTCCACCTCATAGCTCGAGAGGAGGGATCCTTTCCCTGCGTGGTCTGGAAAGCATTCCGCGTTCCAGTCGCATCTCAAGAGGAGGCCCTCTCCACTGGAAAGGCGAGAGAAACTCCAGGGTCGTTCCGCCATTCCCAGAGTCCCCCAGATGTCTCTGTCAATTCCAGGAAACCTGTTTTCCCGCACTGCCTCGACTTTCAAGCCGAGGATCGACTCACACCACGGTGGCACGTGGGACAGCCCTGAGGAAAATCCTCGTGGGAAAGCCTCGAGGGAAAGCCACAGATCCCTTGATCCACGCGACGGGAAGTGTGACACTACTGCTACAGTTCGTGAGGAAAGCTCACGTGCATGCACCCACACGAGATGAGCACTGACTCCCCAGGGGAGACTCCAGAAATACGCCAAGACCATGTCAGCACTGGGAGGAATCCTCAGGTTCCGGCCCGACTCCACACAAGGTCTTAGGCCCCAACATCGACGGGAGAGGAATCCCGAAAGGCCCCCTTGCAACTCCCATGGGCACTGGCCTTTCCTGAGGCCACCAGAGCGGTCCCTGAGGTCCCCGTCTTAACTCGAGAGACCCTGCCCAACTCTAGAAAATCCAGGAGGTTCTCCCCTCCAGGCGAGATGAGGCCCATTTCCTCTGAGGCGTCTGGAGGCTCATCACATCTAAACTCTGGAAATTCAAAAGGGTCCTTGCTGCAACTCAAGAAGTTCCCGACATACCCGTCTCCACTAGAGAGGAATCACGAGGGTCCCGCCATCCAGAGGAACCCCGTTTCCGCCTGGCAGCTTGAGATGAGGGATCCTATCCTGCTTAGTCAGGAAAGATTTTTCGGCGTTCCCGGTGGCATCTCAAGAGTAAGGGCTCTCAATAGGAAAGGCGAGAGGGACACCAGGGTCGTGCCACCATTCCAAGAGTCCCCCAGATGTGTCAGTCCATTTCAGAGGAACCTGTTTTCCCTGCACTGCCTCGACTTTCACGCCTAGTATCGACTCACACTATGGTGGCACGTGGACAGCCCTGTGGGAAAGCCTCGTGGAAAGCCTCGAGGGAAAGGCACAGATCCTTTATCCCCGCGACGGGAAGCGTGACACACCTGCTACACTGTCCCTGAGGTCACGGTCGTATGTTGAGAGCACCTGCCGCAACTCGAGAAAATCCAGGAGGTTCTCTGCTGCAGTCGAGATGAGGCCCATTTTCTCTGCGGCGTCTCGAGAGTAATCACGCCTAAACTCTGCCTTCCAAAGGGTCCTACACACCCTTGCTACAACTCAAGAAGTTCCCCGACATACCCGTCTCCACTCCAGAGGAAGCACGAGGGTCCGGCCACCTCCAGAGGAGCTCCGTTTCCTCCTCCAAGCTCGAGATGAGGGATCCTTCTCTGCTTCCTCGGGAAAGAATTTCCGACGTTTCCGACGCATCTCAAGAGGAGGCGCGCTGCACAGGAAAGGCGAGAGGAACTCATGGGTCGTGCCACCATTCCAAGAGTCCCCAGATGTCTCAGTCCATTCCAGAGGATCCTGTTTTCCCTGCACTGCTTCGACTTTGCACGGCGAGGATCGCGGTGGCAGAGGCGAGGATCGCGGTGGTACGTGGGAGAGCCCTGTGGGAAAGCCTCGTCTGAAGCCTCGAGGGAAAGCCACAGATCCCTTGATCCACGCGATGGGAAGCATGACACTGCTGCTACAGCACGGGCGGAAAGTGCACGTGCATGCCCCCACTCGAGACGAGGACTGACTCCCCTGGGGAGACTCCAGAAGCACCTCAAGATGCATGTCAGCCCTGGAGAGGAATCTTCAGGTTCCGGCCCCGACTCCACACAAGGTCTTAGGCCCTGGCATCGACGGAGAGGAACAGCGACAGGCCCTCTAGCAACTCGCATGGGGACTGGCCTTTACTGAGGTCACCAGAGCGGGTCCATGAGGTCCCCGTCGTAAGTCGGAGAGCACCTGTCGCAACTCGGTAAAATCCAGGAGGTTCTCCCCTCCAGGCGAGATGAGGCCTGTTTCCACTGAGGGTGTCTCGAGGCTAATCACACGTGACCTCTGGAACTTCCAAAGAGTCTTTCACAGCCATGCTGCAACTCAAGAAGTTCCCCGACATACCCGTCTCCACTCAAGAGGAAGCACGAGGGTCCCGGCCACATCCAGAGGAGCTCCGTTTCCGGCTCGTAGCTCGAGAGGACGGATCCTTTCCCTGCTTGGTCCGGAAAGAATTCCCGGCATTCCATCGCATCTCAAGAGGAGGCGCTCTCCAAAGGAAAGGGGAGAGGAACTGCAGGGTCGTGCCACCATTCCAAGACTCCCCAGATATCTCAGTCCGTTCCACAGGAACCTGTTTTCCCTGCACTGCCTCGGCTTTCACGCCGAGGATCGACTCACACCACCGTGACACGTGGACAGAGCTGTGGGAAAGCCTCGTGGGAAAGACTCGAGGGAAAGCCACAGATCCCTTGGTCCACGCAAGGGGAAGCGTGACACTGCTGCTACAGCTCGGAGGAAAGCGCACGTGCATGCCCCCACTCGAGACGAGACTGACTCCCCTGGGGAGACTCAGGAAGTACCCCAAGATCCATGTCAGCACTGGAGAGGAATCCTCAGGTTCCGGCACCGACTTCACTCAAGGTCTTATGCGGGGTCCAGCCCCGGTGGATCCAGGGAATTCGAAGGGTGGACGGCATTGGCGTGAAAGACTTGTTTATTTATTAATGTAAGATTAGATTAGGAAACTATAGTATAGTAAGAAGATTAAGTGGAGTAAGAGGGCTGAATAGCTTGGTTACGCGGACGGCCAATAAAATTCCAGACAAGGAACTTGCACACCTACGTTGGGCCACCGGCGCCCGCTTGAATATCTAAGGGTGCCTCTGCCTTAAGCTCCCTTTCGTGCGGGTCTTAACAGCCAGGGCAAGTAAGTAGACCTGGCGAGCCTCCGCACTCCAGGTGGAGATTCCAGCCTGAAGTTAAAGTAAAGAGCAGAGAGAAGGAAAGGTAGAGAGAAGAAAGAGAGAGAAAGACACGGGGGAGCCAGAGTCCCAAGAAACCAGGCTGAGAGACTAGTTCGAGAATCTGGTCCGAGAAATTGGCCCCCGGCCCTGCCTCCTCCTTTATTGTTCAGAAGTCTTTTTATACTTTTGATAAAACATGGAGATCAATGGATAACACAAAATTGTGTAGTGTTCGCAATCCAGATTCTTTCTGTATATCATTTGTATTACAAAAGGTCTCAGGTGATTTTACATTATCTTCTGGCCAAGAGGCTTGTTAACACTTTTGGCTCTCTTCCTTAATGAATGTTAATTTTGTTTCCCCTGAAGTGTTTTTCTTTTATCTGCATCTCCTTAAAGCATTAAAGTTACATCTCTATAGAACAAAGGTGCAGTGGGTTATAACAAAGAAGGTACTTAACTCAAAGTTCTAATGTTGCTAATACCAGGTCTACTACTTGTTTTTCTATATACCAACTATATCTAAAAATAAAGGATATGAAAATTTGGCAGCAAGCATTGACCCAAAAAATGAAACTTTTAATCAGTCCTATTCTAAAGATTTTGACTCCTCGGAAGCTCCTGCATTCCTAGGATGTTTTAAGCTTCCTGTGCCTCCTGCGGTCAGGAGGCCTCAAACAATCACAAGCGCAGCTGTACGAGTCCTACAGGCAGGCTAGAAAGCCATCAGAGGGTTTTTGGATTGAAACACTCTTTCAAATGCAGAAGACTAATGCCCTGAATTGACTTTTTCCAGAAAAGGTCAGAAGAGTGAAAAAGCAGAGCACAAAAACGCAGATTTTTGTTGGGGTACATGCTTAAAAATTTCCAGAGAGGGTCCCTGAAGTCTGAGCACGCCTTGCGTATGTCAGCTTCCTTCCTCATAACCTTGTCACGGGCGGGCTTCCTCACACTGGCTCCCGGCAGTCTTAGGCCCCGGCATCGACGAGAGAGGAATCCCGAGAGGCCCCCGAGCAACTCGTAAGGGGAATGGCCTTTCCTGAGGCCACCAGAGCGGGTCCCTGAGGTCCTCGTCGTAAGTCGAGAGCACCTGCCGCAACTCGAGAAAATCCAGGAGGTTCTCCCCACAGGCGAGATGAGGCCCATTTCCGCTGAGGCGTCTCGAGGCTAATCACACCTAACCTCTGGAACTTCCAAAGGGTCCTTCACACCCTTTGCTGCAACTCAAGAAGTTCCCCAACATACCCGTCTCCACTCGAGAGGAAGCACGAGAGTCCCGCCCACATTCCAGAGGAGCCCCATTTCCGCCTCCTAACTCGAGAGGAGGGATCCTTTCCCTGCATGGTCGGGAAAGAATTCCCGGCGTTCCCGTCGCATCTCAAGTGGAGGCGCTCTCCACAGGAAGGGCGAGAGGAACTCCAGGGTCGTGCCACCATTCCAGAGTCCCCCAGATATCTCAGTCCATTCCAGGGATACCTGTTTTTCCTGCACTGCCTCGACTTATCAAGCCGAGGATCGACTCACACCACGGTGGAACGTGGGACAGCCCTGTGGGAAAGCCTCGTGGGAAAGCCTCATGGGGAAAGCCTCGAGGGAAAGCCACAGATCCCTTGATCCACGCGAAGGAAGCGTGACACTGCTGCTGCAGCTCGGGAGGAAAGGCACGTGCATGCCTCCCACTCCGAGACGAGGACTGACTCCCCTGGGGAGACTCCAAGAAGTACCCTAAGATCCATGTCAGCAATGGAGAGGAATCCTCAGGTTCCGGCCACCGACTCCACACAAGGTATTAGGCCCGGCATCGATGGAAGAGAAATCCCGAGAGGCCCCGAGCAACTCGCATGGGGACTGGCCTTTCGTGAGGCCATCAGAGCGGGTCCTGAGGTCCACGTCATAAGTCGAGAGCACCTGCCGCAACTCGAGAAAATCCAGGAGGTTCTCCCCTCCAGACGAGATGAGGCCCATTTCCGCAGAGGCGACTCGAGGCTAATCACACCTAACCTCTGGACCTTCCAAAGGCCCTTCACACCCTTGGTGCAACTCAAGAAGTTCCCCGACATACCCGTCTCCACTCGAGAGGAAGCACGAGAGTCCCGCCCACATCCAGAGGAGCCCTGTTTCCGCATCCTAGCCCGACAGGAGGGATCCTTTCCCTGCGTGTTCGGAAAAGAATTCCCGGCGTTCCCGTCACATCTCAAGAGGGGGCGCTCTCCACAGGAAAGGCGAGAGGAACTCCAGGGTCGTGTCACCATTCCTAGAGCCCCCCAGATGTCTCAGTCCATTCCAGGGAAGCCTGTTTCCCCGGCACAGCCTCGACTTTCAAACTGAGGATCGACTGACACCCACGGTGGCATGTGGGACATCACTGTGGGAAAGCCTCGTGGGAAAGCCCTGGTGGAAAGTGTGTGGGAAAGCGTCGTGGGAAAGCCTCGAGGGAAAGCCACGGATCCTTGATCCTAGCGAAGGGAAGCTCAACACTGCTGCTACAGCTCGGAGGAAAGCGCACGTGCATGCACCGACTCGAGATGAGGACTGACTCCCATGGGCAGACTCCAGAAGTACCCCAAGATACATGTCAGCACTGGAGAGGAATCCTCAGGTTTTGGCACAGACTACACACAAGATCTTAGGTCCCGGCATTCACGGGAGAGGAATCCCGAGAGGCCCATGAGCAACTCGCATGGGGACTTCCCTTTCTTGAGGCCAACAAGAGCGGGTCCCTGATTTGTCTCGAGACAATCTGAGAAAATCCAGGAGTTTTCCCTCCAGGCGAGATGAGGCCCTTTTCCGCTGAGGCGTCTCGAGGCTAATCACACCTAACCTCTGGAACTTCCAAACGGTTATTCAAACCCGTGCTGCAACTCAAGAAGTTCACAGACATACCCGTCTCCACTTGAGAGGAAGCACGAGAGTCCCGCTCACATCCAGAGGAGCCCCGTTTCCGCCTCCAAGCTCGAAGAGGAGGGATCCTTCCCCTGCGTGGTCGGGAAAGAATTCCGGGGTTCCCATAGCATTTCAAGAGGAGGCGCTCTCCACACAGGAAAGGCGAGAGGAACTCCAGGGTCGTGCCACCATTCCCAGAGTCCGCCAGATGTCTCAGTCTATTCCAGGGAAAACTGTTTTCCCTGCACTGCCTCACACTTTCAAGCCGAGGATCGACTCACACGACTCACGGTGGCACGTGGGATAGCCCTGTGGGAAGCATCGTGGGAAAGCCTTATGGGAAAGCCTCGTGAGGAAGCCTCGAGGGAAAGCCACTGATCCCTTGATCCACGCGACGGGAGAATGACACTGCTGCTACACCTCGGGAGGAAAGTGTAGGTGCATGCCCCCACTCGAGATGAGGACTGACTCCACTGGGGAGACTCCAGAAGTACCCCAAGATCCATGTCAGCACTGGAGAGGAAACCTCAGGTTCTGGCACCAACTCCACACAAGGTCTTAGGCCCCAGCATCGACGGGAGAGGAATCCCGAGAGGCCCCGAGCAACTCGAATGGGACTGGCCTTCCTGAGGCCCCCAGAGCGGGTCCCTGAGATCCCCGTCGTAACTCGAGAGCACCTGCCCTAACTCGAGAAAATCCAGGAGGTTCTCCCCTCCAGGCGAGATGAGGCCCATTTCTGCTGATGCGTCTCCAGGCTAATCACATCTAATCTCTGGAACTTCCAAACGGTGCTTCACACCCTGGCTGCAACTCAAGAAGTTCCCCGACATACCGTCTGCACTCGATAGGAAGCACGAGAGTCCCGCCCACATCCAGAGGAACCCCGTTTCTGCCTACTAGCTCGAGAGGAGGGATCCTTTCTCTGCGTCATCGGGAAAGAAATCCCGGCGTTCCCGTCGCATCTCTAGAGGAGGCGCTCTCCACAGGAAAGGCGAGAGGAACTCCAGGGTCGTGCCACCTTTCCCAGCGTCCCCCAGATGTCTCAGTCCATTCCAGGGAAACCTGTTTTCCCTGCACTGCCTCGACTTTCAAGCGAGGATCGACTCACACCACGGTGGCACGTGGGACAGCCTGTGGGAAAGCCTCGTGGGGAAGCCTCGAGGGAAAGCCTAGTGGGAAACCCCTCGAGGGAAAGCCCCTGATCCTTGGTCCACGAGTAGGGAAGCGTGACACTGCTGCTACTGCTCGGAGGAAAGTGCACCTGCATGCCCCCACTCGAGACGAGGACTGACTCCACTGGGGAGACTCAAGAAGTACCCCCAGATCCATGTCAGCAATGGAGAGGAATCCGCAGGTTCCGGCACCGGCTCCACACAAGATCTTACGCCCCGGCATAGACGGGAGAGTAATCCCGAGAAGCCCCCGAGCAACTCGCATGGGGGACTGGCCTTTCCTGAGGCCACGAGAGCGGGTCCCTGAGGCAACAGAG
>NW_017194293.1:0-9404 GCF_001704415.2 Capra hircus
GAGTGTCCTGCCCACATCCAGAGGAGCCCCGTTTCCGCCTTATAGCTGGAGAGGCGTGATCCTTGCCCTGAGTCCCAGATGTCTCAGTCCATTCCAGGGAAACCTGTTTCCCTGCACTGCCTCGACTTCAAGCCGAGGATCGACTCACACCATGGTGGCACTTGGGGACAGCCCTGTGGGAAAGCCTCCTTTGAAAGCCTCGTGGGAAAGCCTCAATGGAAAGCCACAGATCCCTTGATCCACGCGATGGGAAGCGTGCCACTGCTGCTACATCTCGGGAGGAAAGCACACTTGCATGCCCCACTCGAGCCGAGGACTGACTCCCCTGGGGAGACTCCAGAAGCAAC
This sequence comes from Capra hircus, assembly GCF_001704415.2. NCBI lineage: Eukaryota > Metazoa > Chordata > Mammalia > Artiodactyla > Bovidae > Capra > Capra hircus. The sequence goes on from NW_017194293.1 coordinate 348, forward strand.
CCAAGATCCATGTCAGCACTGGAGAGGAATCATCAGCTTCCGGCCCGGACTGCACATAAGGTCTTAGGCCCCGGCATCGACGGGAGAGGAACCTGAGAGGCCCCCATGCAACTCGCATGGGGACTGGTCTTTCCTAAGGCCACCTGAGCGGGTCCCTGAGGTCCTCTCGAAAGTCGAGAGCACCTGCCGCAACTTGACAAAATCCAGGAGGTTCACACCTCCAGGCGAGATGAGGCCCATTTCCCCTGAGGCGTCTCGAGGCTAATCACATCTAACATCTGGAACTTCCAAAAGGTCCTTCACACCATTGCTGCAACTCAAGAAGTTCCCCGACATACCCGTCTCCACTCGAGACGAAGCACGGGAGTCCCGCCCACATCCAGAGGCGCACCGTTTCGCCTCATAGCTCGAGAGGAGTGATCCTTTACCTGTGTGTTGGGAAAGAATTCCCGGTATTCCCGTCGCATCTCAAGAGGAGGCCCTCTCCACAGGAAAGGCGAGAGGAAACTTCAGGTCGTGACACCATTCCCAGAGTCCCCCAGATGTCTTAGTCCATTCCAGGGAAACCTGTTTCCCTGCACTGCCTCGACTTTCAATCCAAGGATCGACTCACACCACGGTGGCTCGTGGGAGAGCCTGTGGGAAAGCCTCGTGGGAAAGCCTCAAGGAAAGCAACAGATCCCTTGATACACGAGAAGGGAAGCGTGACACTGCTGCTACAGCTCGGGAGGAAAGCGCACGTGCATGCCCCACTCGAGACGAGGACTGACTCCCTGGGGAGACTCCAGAAGTACCCCAAGATCCATGTCAGCAATGGAGAGGAATCCTCAGGTTCCGGCAACGACTCCACACAAGGGCTTAGGCCAGGAATCCACGGGACAGGAATCCCTAGAGGCCCCGGAGCAACTCGCATGGGGACTGGTCTTTCCTGAGGACACCTAGTGGGTCCCTGAGGTCTCAGTCGTAAGTCGAGAGCACCTGCTGCAAATCGAGAAAATGTAGGAGGTTCTCCCCTCTGGCGAGATGAGGCCCTTGTACGCTGAGGCGTCTTGTAGCTAATCACACCTAAACTCTGAAACTTCCAAAGGGTCCTTCACACCCTTGCTGCAACTCAAGAAGTTCCCCGACATACCCGTCTCCACTCGAGAGGAAGCACGAGAGTCCCGCCCACATCCAGAGGAGCCCCGTTTCCACCTCCTAGCTCGAGAGGAGGGATCCTTTCCCTGCGTGGTCGGGAAAGAATTCCCGGCGATCCCGTCTCATCTCAAGAGGATGCGCTCTCCACAGGAAAGGCGAGAGGAACTCCAGGGTCGTGCCACCATTCCCAGAGTCCCCAGATGTCTCAGTCCATTTCAGGGAAAGCTGTTTTCCTGGCACTGCCTCGACTTTCAAGCGGAGGATCGACTCACACTACGATGGCACGTGGGACAGCCTGTGGGAAAGCCTCGGGGAAAGACTGCTGGGAAAACCTCGAGGGAAAGCCACAGATCCCTTGAACCACGCGAAGGGAAGCGTGACACTGCTGCCACACCTCAGGAGGAAAGCGAAAGTACATGCCCCACTCGAGACGAGGACTGACTCCCTGGGGAGACTCCAGAAGTACCCCAAAAGCCATGTCAGCACAGGAGAGGAATCTCGGTTGGCACCGACTCACACAAAGTCTTAGGCCCATCATCGACAGTAGAGAAATCCCGACAGGCCCCCGAGCAACTCTTATGGGACAGGCCTGACCAAGACCTTGAGGTCCTCGTCGTAATTCGAGAGCTGCCGCAATTCGAGAAAATCCAGGAGGTTCCCTCCAGGCGTGATGAGGCCCATTTCCGATGAGGGTAATCAACGTAAACTCTGGAACTTCCAAAGGGTCCTTCACACCCTTGATGCAACTCAACACGTTCCCCGAGATACTCCACTCGAGAGGAAGCACGAAAGTCCGCCCACATCCAGAGTAGCCCGGTTTCCGCCTCCTAGCTCGAGAGGTGGGATCCTTTCCCTGTGTGGTCGGGAAAGAGTTTCCGGAGTTCCCGTCGCATCTCCAGAGGAGGCGCTCTCCACAGGAAAGGCCAGAGGAACTCCACGGTCGTGCCACCATTTCCAGAGTCCCAAAGATGTCTCAGTCCATTCCAGGGAAACCTGTTTTCCATGCACAGCCTCGACTTTCAAGCCGGTGATCTACTCGCACCACGGTGGCACGTGGGACAGCCCTGTGGGAAAGCCTCGTGGGAAAGCCTCGTGGGAAAGCCTCGAGGGAAAGCCACTGATCCCTTGATACACATGAAGGGAAGCATGACACTGCTGCTACAGCTCGGGAGGTAAGCGCACGTGCATGCCCTCACTCGAGACGAGGACTGACTCCCTTGGGGAGACTCCAGAAGTACCCCAATATCCATGTCAGCACTGGCGAGGAATCCTCAGGTTCCGGCACCGACTCCACACAAGGTCTTAGGCCCGGCATCGACGGGACAGGAATCCGAGAGGCCACCGAGCAACTCACATGGGGACTGGCCTTTCCTGAGACCACCAGAGAGAGTCCCTGAGGTCCCCGTCGTAAGTCGAGAGCACCAGCCACAACCCGAGAAAATCCAGGAGGTTCTCCTCTCCATGCGAGATGACGCCCATTTCCGCTGAGGCGTCTCGAGGCTAATCACAGCTAACCTCTGGAACTTCCAAAGGGTCCTTCACACCCTTGCTGCAACTCAAGAAGTTCCCCGAGATACCCGTCTCCACTCGAGATGAAGCAAGAGAATCCCGCCCACATCCAGAGGATCTCCGTTTCTGCCTCATAGCTCGAGAGGAGGGGTCCTTTCACTGCGTGGTCGGGAAAGAATTCCCGGCGTTCCCGTCGCATCTCAAGTTGAAGCGCTCTCCAAAGGCAAGGCGAGAGGACTCCAGGGTCGTGACACCATTCCCAGAGACCCCCAGATGTCTCAGTCCATTCCAGGGAAATCTCTTTTCCCTGCACTGCCTCGACTTTCAAGCCGAGGATAGACTCACACCACGGTGGCACGTGGACAGCCCTGTGGGAAAGCATCGTGGGAAAGCCTCGTGGGAAAGCCTCAAGGGAAAGCCACAGATCCCTTGATCCACGCGAAGGGAAGCGTAACACTGTGCTACAGCTCGGGAGGAAAGCGCACGTGAATGCCCCAAACGAGACGAGGACTGACTTCCTGGGGATTAGCAGGATCCATGTCAGCACTGGAGAGGATGCCTCAGGTCCCGGCACCGACTCCACACAAGGTCTTAGGCCGGGCATCGACGGGAGAGGAATCCCGAGAGGGCCCCGAGCAACTCGCATGGGGACTGGCCTTTCCTGAGGCCACCAGAGCGGGTCCCTGAGGTCCCCATCGTAAGGCGAGAGCACCTGCCGCAACTCGAGAAAATCCAGGAGGTTCTCCCCTCCAGGCGAGATGAGGCCCATTTCCGCTGAGGCATCTCGAGGCTAATGACACCTAGCCTCTGGAACTTCCAAAGGGTCCTTCACACCCTTGCTGCAACTCAAGAAGTTCCCCGACATACCCGTCTCCACTCGAGAGGAAGCACGAAAGTCCCGCCCACATCCAGAGAAGCCCCATTTACGTCTCCTAGCTCGAGAGGAGGGATCCAATCGCTGGGTGTACGGGAAAGAATTACCGGCGTTCCTGTCGCATCTCAAGAGGAGGCGCTCTCCACAGGAAAGGCGAGACGAACTCCAGGGTCGTGCCACCATTCCCAGACTCCCCCAGATGTCTCATTTCATTCCAGGGAAAACTGATTTCCCTGCACTGCCTCGACTTTCAAGCCGAGGATCGACTCACGCCACGGTGGCTGTGGGACAGCCCTGTGCGAAAGCCTCAAGGGAAAGCCTCGAGGGAAAGCCACAGATCCCTTGATCCACGCGAAGGAAAGCTCGACACTGCTGCTACATTCGGGAGGAAAGCTCATGTGCTGGCCCCCACTCGAGACAAGGACTGACTCCCCTGGGGAGACTCCAGAAGTACCCCGAGATTCATGTCAGCACTGGAGAGGAATCCTCAGGTTCCGGCACGGACTCCACACAAGGACTTAGGCCCCAGCATCGACGGAAGAGGAATCCCGAGAGGCCCCGAGCAACTCGCATGGGGACTGGCCTTTCCTGAGGAAACCAGATCGGGTCCCTAAAGTCCCCTTCGTAAGTCCAGAGCACCTGCCGCAACTGGAGAAAATCCAGGAGGTTTTCCCCTCCAGGCGAGATGAGGCCCATTTCCGCTGAGGTGTCTCGAGGCTAATCACAGCTAACTTCTGGAACTTCCAAAGGGTCATTCACACCCTTGCTGCAACTCAATAAGTTCCCGACATACCCGTCTCCACTTGAGAGGAAGCACGAGAGTCCCGATCACATCCAGAGGAGCCCCGTTTCCGCCTCCTAGCTCTTGAGGAGGGAACCTTTCACTGCGTGTTCGGGAAAAAATTCCGGGCGTTCCCTCGCATCTCAAGAGGAGGCGCTATCCACAGGAAAGGCGAGAGGAACTCCACGGTGGTGCCACGATTCCCAGAGTCCCCCAGATGTCTCAGTCCATTCCAGGGAAACCTGTTTTCCCTGCACTGCCTCGACTTTCAAGCTGAGGATAGACTCACACCACGGTGGCACGTGGGACAGCCCTGTGGGAAAGTCTCGTGGGAAAGCCTCGAGGGAAAGCCACCGATCCCTTGATCCACGCGACGGGAGCATGACACTGCTGCTACAGCTAGGGAGGAAAGCGCAGGTGCATGCCCCACACGAGACGATGACTAACTTCCCTGGGGAGACTCCAGAAGTACCCCAAGATCCATGTGAGCACTGGAGAGGAATCCTCAGGTTCCGGCACCGACTCCACACAAGACCTTAGGCCCGGCATCGAAGGGAGAGGAATCCCGAGAGGCCCCCGAGCAACTCGCATGGGGACTGGCCTTTCCTGAGGCCACCAGAGCGTGTCCCTGAGGTCCCCGTCGTAAGTCGAGAGCACCTGCCGCAATTCGAGAAAATCCAGGAGGTTCTCCCCTCCAGGCGAGATGAGGCCCATTTCAGCTGAGAGGTCTCGAGGCTAATCACACCTTACCTCTAGAACTTCCTAAGGGTCCTTCACAACCTTGCTGCAACTCAAGTAGTTCCCGACGTACCCGTCTCCACTCGAGAGGAAGCACGAGAGTCCCGCCCACATGCAGAGGAGCCCCGTTTGTGCCTCCTAGCTCGTGAGGAGGGATCCTTTCCCTGCGTGGTTGGGAAAGAATTCCCGGCGATCCCGGCGCATCTCATGAGGAAGCATTCTCCACAGGACAGGTCCGAGGAACTCCAGGGTCGTGCCACCATTCCCAGAGTCCCCCAGATGTCTCAGTCCATTCCAGGGAAACCTGTTTTCCCTGCAGTGCCTCGACTTTCTAGCGGAGGATCGACTCACACCACGGTGGTACGTGGGACAGCCCTGTGGGAAAGCCTCGTGGGAAGGCCAAGTGGGAAAGCTCTAGGGAAAGCCACAGATCCCTTGATCCACGCGAAGGGAAGCGTGACACTGCTGCTACAGCTCAGCAGGAAAGCGCACGTGCATGCCCCCACTCGAAACGAGGTCTGACTCCCCTGGCGAGACTCCAGAAGTACCCCAAGATCCATGTCAGCACTGGAGAGGAATCCTCAGGTTCTGGCACCGACTCCACACAAGGTCTTAGGCCCGGCATCGACGGGAGAGGAATCCCGAGAGGTCCCAGAGCAACTCGCATGGGGATTGGCCATTCTTGGGGCCACCAGAGCGGGTCCCTGAGGTCCCCGTCGTAAGTCGAGAGCACCTGACACAACTCGAGAAAATCCAGGAGGTTCTCCCCCTCCAGGCGAGATGAGGCCCATTTCCGCTGAGGCGTCTCGAGGCTAATCACACCGAATATCTGCAACTTTCAAAGGGTCCTTCACACCCTTGCTGCAACTCAAGAAGTTCCCCGACATACCGGTCTCCACTCGAGAGGAAGCACGAGAGTCCCGCCCACATCCAGAGGAGCCCGTTTTCCGCCTCCTTGCTCGAAGGAGGATCCTTTCCCTGTGTGTTCGGGAAAGAATTCCCGGCATTCCCGTCGCATCTCAAAAGGAGGCGCTCTCCACAGGAAAGGCGAGAGGAACTCCAGGGTAGTTCCACCATTCCCGAGTCCCCCAGGTATATCAGTCCATTCCAGGGAAACCTGTTTTCCCTGCACTGCCTCGACTTTCAAGGCGATGATTGACTCACACCACGTTGGCACGTGGGACTGCCCTGTGGGAAAGCCTCGTGGGAAAGCCTCAAGCGAAAGCCACAGATCCCTTGATCCACGCCTATGAATGCATGACACTGCTGGTACAGCTCGGGAGGAATGCGCACGTGCATGCCCCACTCGAGACGAGGACTGACTCCCCTGGGGAGACTCCAGAAGTACCCCAAGATCCATGTCAGCACTGGAGAGGAATCTCAGTTTCCGGCACCGACTCCACACAAGCTCTTAGGTCCCGGCATCGACGGAGAGGAATCCCGAGAGGCTCCCGAGCAACGCGCATGGGGACTGGCCTTTCCTTAGGCCACCAGAGCGGGTCCTGGAGGTCCCCGTCGTAAGTCGAGAGCACCTGCCGCAACTCGAGAAAATCCAGGAGGTTCTCCCCTCCAGTCGAAATGAGACCCATTTCCACTGCGGGTGTCTCGAGGCTAATCACATCTAACATTTGGAACTTTCAAAAGGGTCCGTCACACCCTTGCTGCAACTCAAGAAGTTCCCCGACATAACCGTCTCCACTCGAGAGGAAGCACGAGAGTCCCGCCAATATCCAGAGGAGCCCTGTTTCCGCCTCCTAGATCAAGAGGAGGGATCCTTTCTCTGCGTGGTGGGGAAAGAATTCCCGGCGTTCCCGTCGCATCTCAAGAGGAGGCGCTCTCCACAGGAAAGGCGAGAGGAACTCCAGGGTCGTGCCACCATTCCCAGAGTCCCCCAGATGTCTCAGTCCATTCCAGGGAAACCTGTTTTCCCTGCACTGCCTCGACTTTCAAGCCGAGGATCGACTCACACCACGGTGGCATGTGGGACAGCCTTGAGGGCAAGCCTGTGGGAAAGCCTCGTGGGGAAGCCTCGAGGGAAAGCCACAGAACCCTTGATCCACGCGAAGGAAGCGTGACACTGCTGCAACAGCTCGGAGGAAAGCGCACGTGCATGCCCCCATCGAGACGAGGAATGACTCCCCTGGGGAGACCCCAGAAGTACCCAAGGTCCATGTCAGCACTGGAGAGGAATCCTCAGGTTCCGGCACCGACTCCACACAAGGTCTTAGGTACCGGCATTGACGGAGAGGAATCCGAGAGGCCCCCGAGCAACTCGCATGGGGACTGGCCTTTCCTGAGGCCACCAGAGCGTGTCCCTGAGGTCCCCGTCGTAAGTCGAGAGCACCTGCCGCAATTCGAGAAAATCCAGGAGGTTCTCCCCTCCAGGCGAGATGAGGCCCATTTCAGCTGAGAGGTCTCGAGGCTAATCACACCTTACCTCTTGAACTTCCTAAGGGTCCTTCACAACCTTGCTGCAACTCAAGTAGTTCCCGACGTACCCGTCTCCACTCGAGAGGAAGCACGAGAGTCCCGCCCACATGCAGAGGAGCCCCGTTTGTGCCTCCTAGCTCTTGAGGGGATCCTTTCCCTGCGTGGTTGGGAAAGAATTCCCGGCGATCCCGCGCATCTCATGAGGAAGCATTCTCCACAGGAAAGGCCGAGGAACTCCAGGGTCGTGCCACCATTCCCAGAGTCCCCCAGATGTCTCAGTCCATTCCAGGGAAACCTGTTTTCCCTGCAGTGCCTCGACTTTCTAGCGGAGGATCGACTCACACCACGGTGGTACGTGGGACAGCCCTGTGGGAAAGCCTCGTGGGAAGGCCAAGTGGGAAAGCTCTAGGGAAAGCCACAGATCCCTTGATCCACGCGAAGGGAAGCGTGACACTGCTGCTACAGCTCAGCAGGAAAGCGCACGTGCATGCCCCCACTCGAAACGAGGACTGACTCCCCTGGCGAGACTCCAGAAGTACCCCAAGATCCATGTCAGCACTGGAGAGGAATCCTCAGGTTCTGGCACCGACTCCACACAAGGTCTTAGGCCCCGGCATCGACGGGAGAGGAATCCCGAGAGGCCCCAGAGCAACTCGCATGGGGATTGGCCATTCTTGGGGCCACCAGAGCGGGTCCCTGAGGTCCCCGTCGTAAGTCGAGAGCACCTGACGCAACTCGAGAAAATCCAGGAGGTTCTCCCTCCAGGCGAGATGAGGCCCATTTCCGCTGAGGCGTCTGGAGGCTAATCACACCTAACCTCTGGAACTTCCAAAGGGTCCTTCACACCCTTGCTGCAACTCAAGAAGTTCCCCGACATACCCGTCTCCACTCGAGAGGAAGCACGAAAAGTCCCGCCCACATCCAGAGGAGCCCCATTTCCGCCTCCTAGCTCGAGAGGAGGGATCCTTTCCCTGCGTGGTCGGGAAAGAAATCTGGCGTTCCGTCGCATCTCAAGTGCAGGCACTATCCACAGGAAAGGCCGAGGAACTCCAGGGTCGTGCCACCATTCCCAGAGTCCCCAGATGTCTCAGTCCATTCCAGGGAAACCTGTTTTCCCTGCACTGCCTCCACTTTCAAGCCGAGGATCAACTCACACCACGTGGCACGTGGACAGCCCTGTGGAAAGCCTCGGGAAGGCCTAGTGGGAAAGCTCTAGGGAAAGCCACAGATCCCTTGATCCACGCGAAGGGAAGCGTGACACTGCTGCAACAGCTCGGCAGGAAAGCGCACGTGCATGCCCCCATCGAGACGAGGAATGACTCCCCTGGGGAGACCCAGAAGTACCCCAAGATCCATGTCAGCACTGGAGAGAATCCTCAGGTTCCCGCACCGACTCCACACAAGGTCTTAGGCCCGCATCACGGAGAGGAATCCGAGAGCCCCCAAGCAACTCGCATGGGGACTGGCCTTTCCTGAGGCCACCAGAGCGGGTCCCTGAGTCCCCGTCGTAAGTCGAGAGCACCTGCCGCAACTCGAGAAAATCCAGGAGGTTCTCCCTCCAGGCGAGATGAGGCCCATTTCCCAGAGG
>NW_017194294.1:0-20814 GCF_001704415.2 Capra hircus
ATTCAGGATTGATTTCCTTTAGGATTGACTGGTCTGTTCTCCTTGCAGTCCAAGTCACTCCAGAGTATCCTTGTACCCTGAAACCTTGCTAAACTCACTAGTTAATTGTAATAGCTCTCTTATACGTCCAATAGGACTTCGCACATAGACAATCATTTTGTCTGTAAATAAATGCACATTTCTTTCTTTCTTTCAAATTGATGCATTTTATCTGATTTCGTTTCAACACTTTGACCACTTGATTTGAAGAAGGTGACTCATTGGCAAAGTCCCTGATGATGGGAACATATGAAGGCAGGAAGAGAAGGGGACAATGGAGGATGAGACGGTTGGATGGCATCACCGAGTCAATGGACATGAACTTGAGCAAGTTGCAGGAGATGGTGAAGGACAGGGAAGCTGCAGTGCTACAGTCCTTGGGTTTGTAAAGTGTCAGACGTGACTGAATGAACGGCAACAGGCAAAGGGAAGATGCTGGTGGGTTGAGTGTTTCAGCCCCTCACCATCTGCTACCTTTGTCTAGTGAACCCCTTCTGTGGTGCATGCAGGGCAAAGTCAAAGCCGCATTGTGGAATGCGCATTCTAGATGGGTCCAGGTTGGCCAGCTAATTCCCTTGTGCGTGGTGTGGGAGGCAATGAGATGGGAGTCTGGGTGCCCCTCGTGGGAGGTACGAGACTCAGAGTAGAGTGCCTGTGTGTGGTGAGAGGCAGGTTGCAGCCCTGGGAGTTCGCTGCTTAAGGCAGCTGACCAGGAGCATCTTTTTTTGCAGCCAGGCACTTGGTGGTGGTGGCGTTTTGTTGGCAGCCTAGAGTCAACTGTCCTGGGAGTGTACAGCACAGAGATCAACAAAGGCAGGGCCCCTTCTGTGTGTGGAGATCCCATTGTTAAAGCTCCAGCAGTGCCACTGGAAGCCTGAGGGTGGGAGCCTCTTGAGTGACACCTGCACCTCTGCGCAGCCTCTGGGGACACATGGGAACCAGCCCCTCAGGTGGAGAAGTGGCCTGGAAATGGGTGAGAGGATCCTAGAGAGGCCCTGTCAACTCTTGGCCTTGAGATGAGAGGGGTGTTGTTGGCCCAGGAGAAGGAGGGTGCACACCACTGGCCAGGACAGCTGGGGAAGCCTGGGCCCGCCCGAGGGGAGTGCACCCCTGAGCAGAATTGGAGAGAAAGTAGAGTGACCATAGGTCACCACAGCTGATGTCACCTCCACAGCTCCTCTGATTCCAGGAACTTCCTTAGGACGCATGGCTTTGTCTTGCTTTAACCCTGTTATGTCAGGAAGTCTTCCTTTCCTGTTTCCATCTGTCCCTCAGCTGGGGACCTGTGAGGCCTTGGCTGTCACACCTGTCCGTATAGCTAAGGTGGGTTATCAAGCAGAAGAGATGTGGTTTCTATGCTTGGTTTAATCAATCGCTGTCTCCCTACCTGAAAGGCTCACGTGAGCATAGATAGGAAGCCAGTAACACTGGCCTGTGGACTGAGTGTCCGAGTCCTTCTTCCACCCTCAGTTCCCATATTGAAGCCCTAAGCCCCAGGGGCTGGATTTTGGAGATGGGCCTTTGGGATGTACTAGGGTCTAGATGAGGTCCTGAGGGTGGTGCCTCCATGGTGGGCTCAGTGAGGACGCCCATCATTCCTGACCCCCCAACTTGGGGAAGACCCCTCTTCTTCGAGGTCCTACTCTTCCCTGCTGTGTGTGCTTTACTTTGAGTTTTATTGTGGGGAGTTGTTGGAGGGTGTAGGGGAGCAACATTAACCTTTATCACCTTGAGGAGATGTTTAGGAGCATCGTTCAAGGCCTTGGGAGTAGAAAGCCATGGTCCTTCTCTCAGTGGCATCTCTGTGGACACTTGGCTCTGTCCATTCCACACCGTCTGGGCCCGCACAGGATGGGCCTGTATGCGCATGCGCACTGGGGGGACCTGAAATGAGCTTGGTTTCATGAGGGAGCTGAGTCCCTTTGGCCTCACGGGGTCTCCCTAGTGGCACATGGGTAGCCGGTCATGCTAGGTTATAACAAGTCTGGTGTGAGGAGGCACCCTTAGGGGAGTCTCTGCAGGGGCACTGGGCATCCTTCACAGAAGGGGAAGGACTTCTTGAGGGGTCAGTCTCTCTTCAGCTCCTGTTGTTCTCTGGGAGGGACAGGTGGCGGCCATGGAGTCCTGAGAAAGTGGTGCTGGCTTTGTGAGTTAGTGGAGAGGGTATTGAAAGAATGCCACATTGTTTTGGAGCCCACAGACCATGGGAGGCTGAAAGCAGGCTACAGATTCGGGCGCTATGTGTGTGGCGGGCCCCCCAGGCCCTGGGTGCATCAACTGTCCCAGTGCAAAGTGCAGAGGCTTTGGCCTTGCGTGGAGCCCACGAGGCCTGGTGCTGAAGTTGTATCCTTTCCAAGGAGCCTGCAGGTTCACCGAGGCTGTAAGGCAGTGGTTGGTGGAGGAGCACAGTAAGATGACCCTAGAAGCTTCAGAGGCTGGGGTGCAGGGGTGCCACTGGGATGCAGAAGGGAAGTCGGGGACCAAGGGAGTCCAAAACTAGCAGCCCGTGAGCTGCGGCCATATGGCCAGAGAGACTTGTGGGTGGCCTGATGGTTGTGGTGCACAGTTCCCCCAAGATGATCTGGGGTTAAGCGGGCCTCAGCAGACCTGGGGGCCAGAACCAGGATGTCCCCATGAGCTGGCCCTTAACTAAATATGCCAGCACCCTCTCGTGTCCTCCCTGTCCTACCCGGATGTGGACGTGGTCATCAGGTACCTGAGCCAGGATGCTGACCTCGACCCCGAAGCTGTTGAGAGGAGCTGGTGTGAGAGAGGGAGCTGGTGGTGACTGGCAGTGATCTGATGTTATTGGACAAGAGGACTAGGGAAAGGGTGGTGCACCCATCTCTGCCTGTGCCGAGCCCAGCCTGTGCACGTGTGGAGGCCTCAGTCTTTGGTGAGTCGGGGCTGAACCACTGCAGTTGTCACGCCAGATGTCCACTCTGATGGACACACTGGGGAGTGCAAAGTGGGGAGTGCAGCACTTTGTGTCCCCTTCTTTTTGAATTCTCAGCTGGGAAACGGAGGTTGAGGCCACAGGAAAGTCCTGTCCTAAGTGGTGAGCCCTTCCCTAGGCCAGGATTTTTGCACTATTTGCCACTTGATTGGGAGCCTAATTGTTGGCCCCTACTGAATATTGAACACCCTCTGACCTCTTGTTTTGATTGGTGCTTAAATACTGGTTACCACAGATAGGAAAACTGAGCCATTTCTGAGTTTGAGTTTCTTTTCAGTGGCCAGATTTTCTTGCCTCTGTCCTTGAAGTCTGAGGGGAGGTTCTGGGTCCAGATAGTCAAGCATCACAAAGCAACTGAAGGCAATTTAGGGAATGGAACATGTATAATATCATATAAGAAACGAATTGCCAGCCTAGGTTTGATGCAGGATACAGGATGCTTGAGGCTGATGCACTGGGATGACCCAGAGAGATGGTATGGGGAGGGAGGTGGGAGGGGGTTCTGGATTGGGAATACATGTACACCTGTGGCAGATTCATGTTGATGTATGGCAAAACCAAATATAGTATTGTAAGTAAAATAAAGTAATATATATATATATATATATATATATATATATTTGGGTCCTGTTTGTTCAGCATTGGCCACTGTCTACCTTTTGGAATACTTTGGTAGTTTCTAAGTTGTAGGTGTACATTAAATGTATACAACAGTCGTATCAATGAGTCAGGATTTCAAGGTTTAGCATTAACTGTTTTCTAGGGTTTTCTCATCTAACATCTGAGCTTTACCTCTGTCTAAAACTTCTTCAAACATCACATTGAACTGATGCGTAAAAGGTACATTATAATGTAATTGCTCAAGACTTAATTGTCCTCAGTTTTACCCCATTATACATAATATCTCAGTGGGATTCTTGTAGTCTCTGTCTGAATGGTTCTGTGTTTAATATAGATTCTGGGAGGTATATCTACAATACAGAATTGCTCTTCAGAAAATGAGCTGCCCCCACCAGGATGCTATTTTCCTCCCACTCCTTTTTACTACTAGATCTGTTTTCCTGCCATAGTCAAGCAAACAAAACACCTCAATTTTCATGAGCAAAGAATCCAGTAACAACTAGAGTAAAAACTTTGTGCTTTACTGGCCTTGTTTTACACCAAGGAAAGAAAAGTGCTGGAACAATTGGTTAAGTGTTCCCAGAATGAGGGGGGAGGCAGTTAGTGTAATCTTGAGAAAATATAATTAAAATCAAAAATCTTTTGCAGGCACTACGTTAATGCACGTTACCTGCGTTATCATGTCTAATAGTCTTGATACCTTTTGGGAGTTGAGTAACTGAAGCTGAGTGGCTTGGTAACTTTCTTCAGTTCTCTCATCTAGGATCTCAAATCCAGAGAGAGGCTAGATTTGAATCTATGGCCCTTTTTGATTCAAGCTTCTACGTTTTTAAACAATTAATTAATTTTAATCGGAGTCTAGTTATTTACAATATTGTAGTGGTTTTTGCCATACATTGACAAGAATTAGCCATAAGTGTATATGTGTTCTGGAGAAGGCAATGGCACCCACTCCAGTACTCTTGCCTGGAAAATCCCATGGACGGAGGAGCCTGGTAGGCCTGGCAGTCCATGAGGTTGCTAAGAGGTGGACAAGACTGAGCGACTTCACTTTGCTTTTTCACTTCCATGCATTGGAGAAGGAAACTGCACCCCACTCCAGTATTCTTGCCTGGAGAATCCCAGGGACAGGGGAGCCTGGTGGGCTGCCATCTGCGGGGACGGCACAGAGTCAGACAAGACTGAAGCGACTTAGCAGCAGCAGCAGTAGCAGCCAGTACATGTGTTCCCCATCCTGAACACCCCTTCCACCTCCCTCCCCATCCCATCCCTCAGGGTCATCCCAGTGTGCTTGACCCTGAGCACCATGTCTCATGCATCAAAACTGACTAGTGATCTGTTTCACATATGGTAATATACATGTTTTTAAATGCTGTTCTCTAGATGTTCTTTACATCTGTGTCTCTTTTGCTGTCTCACATAAAGAGTCATCGCTACCCACCTTTCTAAATCCCATATATATGCATTAATATACTGTATTGGTGTTTTTCTTTCTGGCTTACTTCACTGTATGATAGGCTCCAGTTTTCATCCACCTCATTAAAAGTGATTTAAATTCATTCTTTTTCAAAGCTGAGTAATATTCAATTGTGTATAGGTACCATGGCTTTGTTATCCATTCCTCTAAGGATGGACCTCTTGGGTGATTCCGTATCCTAGCTATTGTATACAATGTTGTGATGAACATTAGGGTACACAAGTCTCTTTCACTTCTGATTTCCTTGGTGTGTATGCCCAGCAGTGGGATAGCTGGTTCATATGGATAAGGAAATGGCAACCCACTCCAGTGCTCTTGCCTGGAAAATCCCATGGATCCCTATTAGACTACAGTCCATGGGATCGCAGAGTCAGACACAACTGAGCGACTTGAACAAACAAACAAACATGGCAGTTCTATTTCAAATTTTTTTAACGAATCTCCACACTGTTCTCCACAGTAGCTGTACTAGTTTTCATTCCCACCAACAGTGTAAGAGCGTTCCCTTTGCTCCACACCCTCTCTCGCATGTCCCCCATTCTGACTGGCGTGAGGTGGTACCTAATTGCAGTTTTGAGTTGCATTTCTGTGATAATGAGTGATGTTGGGCATCTTTTTCATGTGTTGGTTAGCCATCTGTATGTCTTCTCTGGAGAAATGTCTGATTATTTCTTTGGTCCATTTTTTGATTGGGTCGTTTATTTTTCTGGGGCATTGAGCTAATGAGATGCTTGTGTACTATTGAGATTACTTCTTTGTCAGTTGCTTTGACTGCTATTATTTTCTCCCATTCTGAAGGCTGTCTTTCACCGTGCTTGTACTGTCCTTCATTGTGCAAAAGCTTTTAAGTTTAATTAGGTCCCACGTGTTTATTTTTGCTTTCATCTCCATTGCTCTGGGAGGTGGGTCATTGAGGATCCTGCTGGGATTTATGTGAGAGAGTGTTTTGCCTATGCTTTCTTCTAGTAGATTTATAGCTTCTGGTCTTACACTTGTATGTTTAATCCATTTTGAGTTTATTTTTGTAAATTGTGTTAGAAAGTGTCCTAGTTTCATTCTTTTACAAGTGGTTGAGCAGTTTTCCCAGCACCATTTGGTAAAGAGATTGTCCTTTCTCCATTGTATATTCTTGCCTCCTTTGTCAAAGATAAGGTGTCCATAGGTGCATGGATTTATCTCTAGGCTATCAATTCTGTTCCATTGATCTGTATTTCTGTCTTTGTGCCATTACCATACTGTCTTGATGCCTGAAGCTTTGTAGAATAGCCTGAAGTCAGGCAGGTTGATTCCTCCAGTTCCATTCGTCTTTCTAAAGATTGCTTTGGGTATTGGAGGTTTTTTGTATTACCATACAAATTGTGAAATTATTTGTTATAGTTCTCTGAAAAATACCACTGAAGCTTAAATTTTCTTGGCCACGGTACCACACCAGCCTCTGCACTGTGGCCACAGACTGGGATTGTGCTTTTCCTGCTGGAGGCTTCAAGGAACATCTGTGTGAATAATGCAAACTTGGCACTGGGCAAGTGCAAGAACAGTGAAAGTGAAAGAGAAGTCGCTCAGTCATGTCCAACTCTTTGCGACCCCATGGACTGTAGTCTACCAGGCTCCTCTATCCATGGGATTTTTCAGGCAATAGTACTGGAGTGGATTGCCATTTACTTCTCCAGGGGATCTTCCCCATCCAGGCATCAAAGCCAGGTCTCCCGCATTGTAGACAGACGCTTTACCATCTGAGCCCCCAGGGAAGTGCAGTAGATGATGGCAATTGAGCAGAAGACAGGGTGATGAGAAGCCCAGTACTGACTTTCCAGTGGCTTCCCTGTCCTGCGAAGTCTTTTTGTACCTTGAAACCTTTTTTGACCCCCTTTGAGGTGGACATTCCATAGTGAATGGGATCCCCAGCCACCCTGCACTTTCTCTTCTCTCGTTTCACAGACTTTAGTAGCTAAGAATTAAAAGTAGAACAGTCTTTTGCCACCCCAGAAGTCATCTCCACAAAGGCAGAATAAAAACAGGTGTCTTACTGAGCTGGCATTGTACCAGAATCTGAGGCACGTCACAGGCAATCTCCTGAGAGATTCCAGAGACAAAACTCTCAGCCTTCTGTATAGCCAGTAGATCTGACTCCTTACTTACTTGTCCTCATGTAAGAGGACTTCACACCACCAGGTCTCACTTTTGCTTCATCCTAAGTATGCCCAGCAAGTGTGGTGACTCTTATGTATTAGTTAATTAATGTTTGGGCTTTAGATTTGAGACCCACCCTTTCTGCTGCCCCTTCCAAATGAATATGTGAAGACTTTAACCCCAGTATGGCTCTAATTGGGCCTCCCACACGGAGCAGTGGTAAAAGAATCCACCTATCGACGCACAGGATGCAAGAGACGGCAGTACACTCCCTGGCTCGGGAAGATGCCCTGGAGAAGGGCATAGCAGCCATTCCAGTACTCTTGCCTGGAGAATCCCATGGATAGAGCCGCCTGGTGGGCTACAGTCTATGGGGCCGCAAAGAGTCAGACATGACAGATTGTGCACACACGCACACGCATGCACACACACAGCTCTGTTTGCAGAGAGGGCTCTCAGGGACATGATTAATGTCACATGAAGTCCTATGAAATGGATCCCTGCCCTAGAGATCAACATACGAAGGAAAGTGAGAAAGAAAGACGAGTATCATGATATGACTGATATGTGGAATCTAAAATGTGATACAAGAGATTTATTCACAAAGCAGAAACAAAAAGTGTGCAGGCGTAGTAAACACTCATCATTACCAAAGGGGAAAGGCTGGGTAGGGATACATTTGCAGTTTGGGATTAGCACTTACAGACGGCTGTATATGAAATAGAAAAACAATTAGTGTCTATTCTAGAGTGCATACAGCTATATTCAGTACCTTACAATTAACTATAATGGAGAATAATTTGAAAAAATATATTTAACTGGATTACTTTGCTGTACACCAGAAAAGAGGACAACATTGTAAATCAAATATACTTCAAATTTCTACCAAAAGAATGAGGCCCTGGTCTCACAACCATTCATCTGACTGTGCACGCTTGCACATGCACACATGAACAAACACTTCCATGTTCTTATAAGAGGACACCTGAGAGCACATGCATTCTCTCTCTCCCTCTCACCGCACCCCCACCTTTCTTATCTCTCTGTCTCCACATGTGCACTGAGGAAAGGCCACAAGGCAATATAGATGGTGGCCGTCTACAGCCCAGAAAAAGGGTCCTCACTGGAAGCCAAATTTACTGGCTCCCTGATTGTGAAGTTGTAGCCTTCAGAGCTATGAGAAAATAACTTTCTGTCCTTTAGTCCATCCAGTGTGGATCAGGGGAGTGATTCGGCATTTTGTTACAGCATCTAAAGCATACTAATCCAATTGGTTTATACTAGTGAAAAATTAGCCTCTCATCTTTATGACAGGAGCCAGTTTCACAATTGGGAGCCAGGTGCCCACTGAAGTTAGGTGTCTCCCCTCCAGTGGAAACTGGGAAAAAGAGAGTGCTCTCTTGATTGATGTTTACATTCCAAAGAGACGTTTGCTAGGTCCTTGAAAAAGATATTTCTGGGTTGTAAAGCTGAACAGGAGGCTTCTATAGCCTTTAAAAGCATAGTCATACTTTCAGGGACTTTCCTGGCAGTCCAGTGGTTAGGCTTCTGTGCTTCAGCTGCAGGGCGTACTCTTTTGATCCCTGTCCAGGGAAGCAAGATCCTGCATGCAGATCATGGTGCAGTGTGTGCGTGCCTGCTCACTCACTCAGTCGTATCCGACTCTCTGTGACCCTCTGGATTGTAGCCCACCAAGACTCCTTTATCCTTAGGATTCTCCAGACAAAAATACTGGCGTGGGTTGCCATTTCTTCCTTCATGCTGCAGACAGAACATGAAAAAAGAAAATGAAATTATATGCATAGTTTCGAAGGGAGACACAGAAAAGACTTACACGTTTCAAAACAAATGATTTAAGGAAAGGAGGGGCCACCTCTCCCCTTATTTTCAACAGGGAATATTGAGCCTCTTAGTTTTAATTTGTGTGCATTCTTACAGTAGCTCTTTCTACAATGTGGTGCATCCTGCAAACTTGCTAAACTCCATCATTAGACTAGTCATTCTTTTCGAGACTCCATCACATTTTCTGTATGTGTGTACATGTCTGCAAATAAAGGCAGTTTTTCTTCTTTCTCTCCAGTCTGGATGCGCACATTACATCTTATTGCTCCATTTCTCCCATTATGGATTGGACTCTCCCAGTTTTCTGAATGCCTGGTTAATTTAGATTGGCTATCAGGTATTATGATTTCACCCAGGGTTTTCGGTATTTTTGAATTCTGAAATATATGCATAAGCTTTGATCTGGGATGCTGTGAAGTGACTTTGAAATAGTTGGAAGCTTTTGATATTTGCTTTGAAGCTTTGCTAAGTAGGGCCAGAGCACCTTTCAGTGTCAGTTCAGTCTCCCAGTCGTGTCTGACTCTTTATGGCCCCATGGACTACAGCACAGCAGGCCTCCCTGTCTGTCACCAACTCCCAGAGTTTACTCAAACTCATGCCCATTGAATTGGTGATGCCATCCAACCATCTCATCCTCGGTTGTCCCCTTTTCCTCCTGCCTTCAGTCTTTCCCTGCATCAGGGTCTTTTCAAATGAGTTAGTTCTCCACACCAGGTGGCCAAAGTATTGGAGTTTCAGTTTCAACATCAGTCCATCCCATGAATATTCAGGACTCATTTCCTTTAGGATGGACTGCTTGGATCTCTTCGCAGTCCAAGGGACTCTCAAGAGTCTTCTCCAACACCACAGTTCAAAAGCATCAATTCTTTGGCGCTCAGCTTTCCTTATAGCCCAACTCTCACATCCGTCCTTTTGGTGTAGGATTCATATTTTCGCCACACTACTCAGCCGAGAGTGCTGTGAGCTCTGTGCCCCAGGCCTCCTGAAATTATGAGGTTTGTCACTGTGACCCGTGGGGACAGTCACCAGTCCCTGTCCAGCTTGGGTGCTGGGCCGAGTCACCATTTATCCTCTCCAGTGTCCCTTTCCTTGACCTTGAGTACTTTCCTCACCGTCCTGTGGAGGTCAGTGGTATGGCAGACTCCAGGGGAACCCTCTGTCCATATCAGACTTCTCTCCCACTGTCTGTCCCTTCTCTCCCATCTTCTGCCCACCAAATCTAGGGCCTTCGAATTTCAGTGCCATCTCCTAAACGCCAGGTATTCATAGGGCTCCACCAGGAAACTCTCTCTCCAGACAGTCAGCTGGGTACAATTGCTGGGCTAACTTGTGTACATACCTGTGATTTACTTTTTACATAACTGTAGCTTTTATAATTCTTCATCTCCTACACCTACTTTCCCCACACCCCACCCTTCCGGAGCCACTCATTTGTTCTGTCACTATGATTCTTTCATTTTTCATTTTTTTTTTAATTCCACATATAAGATGGAGCATGCAGTATTTGTCTTCCTCTGTCTGGCTTATTTTGCTCAGCAAAATACCCTCTAGATTCATTCATGTTGTCATAATGGCAAGATTTCATTTTTTATGGCTGAGATATACATGTACCGAGGATGAGATTGTTGGATGCCATCACTGACTCAATGGACAGGAGTTTGAGTAAACTCTAGGAGTTGGTGATGGACAGGGAGGCCTGGTGTGCTGCAGTCCATGGGGTCACAAAGAGTTGGACATGCCTGAGCGAGTGAACTAAACTGAACTGATACACGCACCACATTTTGTTTGTTCATTCGTCTGTTAGTGGATCCTTCTGTTGCTTCCACTTCTGGCTACTGTAAATAGCACTGCAACAAACATGGGAGTTCATATACCTTTTCACATTAGTGCTTTTGTTTTCTTTGAATAAGTCCTCAGATGTGAGATTGCTGGATCATATGGCCATTCAATTTTTGAGAACCCTCTATACTGTTTTCCATAGTGATTGCATCACTCTACATTCCCACCAGCAACGTACAAGGCTTCCCTTTCTCCACATCCACACCAACACTTGTTATTTGTTGTCCGCCTGGTGACAGCCACTCTGAAAGACTTTGATGATATCACATTGGGGTTTTGATTTGCATTCCCATAGGTATTTGCTCTGGACCTCGGCTTTGTGGTCTGGGAACGTTAGTAAGAGTACCTACCTGGCAGGCTTGTCATGAGAACGGACTGGTGAGCATGAATAAAGTGGGTATAATTAGGATACATATGAAGTAAGTATCATGCAAATCTTGGCCACCATTCTTTCTTTGTCTCTTCTTTATTTTTTTTAATTCTGAATGCATGAAAAGATTTTTACAGGGGACTTGGAAAACACAGAACAAATGTTCATATAGTTCTGCGAAATATATCACGATTAATTTTCAGTAGAGAAATAAGGATTTTTAGTTGGAGTTTCAATATCAAACTCTCAAAAATTAATGGAATGAATATACACTAATGTAGAAGGATATAGTAGACCTGAACTTGCTCACTAAGTGCAGGCGGCTGCAACTGGCACTCTAAGCATGGCCAAGAAGAGTTACCCCACGTCCGAGGTCAGGGGCAGAGGCCGAGAGTACCAGCCTGCGACAGCACAGTAATGCTGAGAGGAGCTACCCCACATCCGAGGTTGGGGAGGCCGGGAGGAGCGACCCCGCGTCCGAAGTCAGGGGTGGTGGCCGAGAGGAGTTAGCCCGTGTCTGACGTCGGGGAGGCGGCCGGGACGAGCCACCCCTTGTCCAAGGTGCGGTGGCTGCACGGGCACAGGAGGGCCTAGAGGAGCTATCCCAAGTTGAAGGTCAGGAAGGGCAGCGGTGAGGAGATACCCTTCGTCCAAGGTAAGGAGCAGTGGCTGTGCTTTGCTGGAGCAGCCGTGAAGAGATACCCTATACCCAAGTAAGAGAAACCCAAGTAAGATGGTAGGTGTTGCAAGAGGGCATCAGAGGGCAGACACACTGAAACCATACTCACAGAAAACTAGTCAATCTAATCACACTAGGACCACAGCCTTGTCTAACTCAATGAAACTAAGCCATGCCCATGGGGCACCCCAAGACAGGCGGGTCATAGTGGAGAGGTCTGATAGAATGTGGTCCATTGGAGAAGGGAATGGCAAACCACTTCAATATTCTTGCCTTGAGAACCCCATGAACAGTATGAAAAGGCAAAATGATAGGATATTGAAAGAGGAACTCCCCAGGTCAGTAGGTGCCCAACATGCTACTGGAGATCAGTGGAGAAATAACTCCAGGAAGAGTGAAGGGATGGAGCCAAAGAAAAACAATACCCAGCTGTGGATGTGACTGGTGATAGAAGCAAGGTCGGATGCAATACTGCATAGGAACCTGGAATGTCAGGTCCATGAATCAAGGCAAATTGGAAGTGGTCAAACAGGAGATGGCAAGAGTGAACATCGACATTCTAGGAATCAGCGAACTAAAATGGACTGGAATGGGGTGAATTTAACTCAGATGACCATTATGTCTACTACTGCAGGCAGGAATCCCTCAGAAGAAATGGAGTAGCCATCATGGTCAACAAAAGAGTCTGAAAGGCAGTACTTGGATGCAGTCTCAAAAACAACAGAATGATCTCTGTTTGTTTCCAAGGCAAACCATTCAACATCACTGTAATCCAAGTCTATGCCCCAACCAGTAATGCTGAAGAAGCTGAATGGTTCTATGAAGACCTACAGGACCTTTTAGAACTAACACCCAAAAAGATGTCCTTTTCATTATAGAGGACTGGAATGCAAAAGTAGGAAGTCAAGAAACACCTGGAGTATCAGGCAAATTTGGCCTTGGAATGCGGAATGAAACAAGCCAAAGACTAATAGAGTTTTGCCAAGAAAATGCACTGGTCATAGCAAACACCCTCTTCCAACAACACAACAGAAGACTCTACACATGGACATCACCAGATGGTCAACACCAAAATCAGATTGATTATATTCTTTGCAGCCAGAGATGGAGAAGGTCTATACAGTCAACAAAAACAAGACCAGGAGTTGACTGTGGCTTAGATCATGAATTCCTTATTACCAAATTCAGATTTAAATTGGAGAAAGTAGGGAAAACTCTTAGACCATTCAGGTATGGCCTAAATCAAAACCCTTATGTTTAAACAGTGGAAGTGAGAAATAGATTTAAGGGCCTAGATCTGATAGATAGAGTGCCTGATGAACTATGGGATGAGGTTCGTGACGTTGTACAGAAGACAGGGATCAAGACCATCCCCATGGAAAAGAAATGCAAAAAAGCAAAATGGCTGTCTGGGGAGGCCTTACAAATAGCTTTGAAAAGAAGAGAGGCGAAAAACAAAGGAGAAAAAGAAAGATATAAGCATCTGAATGCAGAGTTCCAAAGAATAGCAAGAAGAGATAAGAAAGCCTTCTTCAGTGATCCAATGCAAAGAAACAGAGGAAACGAACAGAATGGAAAAAATTAGAGATCTCTTCAAGAAAATTAGAGATACCAAGGGAACATTTCATGCAAAGATGGGCTCGATAAAGGGCAGATTGGTATGGACCTAACAGAAGCAGAAGATATTAAGAAGAGGTGGCAAGAATACACAGAAGAACTGTACAAAAAAGATCTTCAAGACCCAGATAATCATGATGATGTAATCACTCATCTAGAGCCAGACAGCCTGGAATGTGAAGTCAAGTGGGCCTTAGAAAGCATCACTACGAACAAAGCTAGTGGAGGTGATGGAATTCCAGTTGAGCTATTTCAAATCCTGAACGATGATGCTGTGAAAGTGCTGCACTCAATATGCCAGCAAATTTGGAAAACTCAGCAGTGACCACAGGACTGGAAAAGGTCACTTTTCATTCCAATCCCAAAGAAAGGCAATGCCAAAGAATGCTCAAACTACCACACAATTGCACTCATCTCACATGCTAGTAAAGTAACGCTCAAAATTCTCCAAGCCAGGCTTCAGCAATACATGAACCGTGAACTCCCTGATGTTCAAGCTGGTTTTAGAAAAGGCAGAGGAACCAGAGATCAAATTGCCAACATCCGCTGGATCATGGAAAAAGCAAGAGAGTTCCAGAAAAACATCTATTTCTGCTTTATTGACTATGCCAACGCCTTTGAATGTGTGGATCACAATAAACTGGTGAAAATTCTGAATGAGATGGGAATACCAGACCACCTGACCTGCCTCTTGAGAAATCTGTATGCAGGTCAGGAAACAACAGTTAGAACTGGACATGGAACAACAGACTGGTTTTCAAATAGGAAAAGGAATTGGTCAAGGCTGTATATTGTCACCCTGCTTATTTAACTTCTATGCAGAGTACATCATGAGAAACGCTGGACTGGAAGAAACACAAGCTGGAATCAAGATTGCCGGGAGAAATATCAATAACCTCAGATATGCAAATGACACCACCCTTATGGCAGAAAGTGCAGGCTAACTAAAGAACCTCTTGATGAAAGTGAAAGTGGAGAGTGAAAAAGTTGGCTTAAGCTCAACATTCAGAAAACGAAGATCATGGCATCCGGTCCCATCACTTCATGGGAAATAGATGGGGAAACCGTAGAAACAGTGTCAGACTTTATTTTTTTGGACTCCAAAATCACTGCAGATGCTGATTGCAGCCATGAAATTAAAAGACGCTTTACTCCCTGGAAGGAAATTATGACCAACCTAGATAGCATATTCAAAAGCAGAGACATTACTTTGCCGACTAAGGTCCGTCTAGTCAAGGCTATGGTTTTTCCTGTGGTCATGTATGGATGTGAGAGTTGGACTGTGAAGAAGGCTGAGCGCTGAAGAATTGATACTTTTGAACTGTGGTGTTGGAGAAGACTCTTGAGAGTCCCTTGGACTGCAAGGAGATCCAACCAGTCCATTCTGAAGGAGATCAGTCCTGGGATTTCTTTGGGAGGAATGATGCTAATGCTGAAACTCCAGTACTTAGGCCACCTCATGTGAATAGTTGACTCTTTGGAAAAGACTCTGATGCTGGGAGGGATTGGGTGCAGGAGGAGAAGGGGAAGACGGAGGATGAGATGGCTGGATGGCATCACGGACTCAATGGACGTGAGTCTGAGTGAACTCCGGGAGTTGGTGATGGACAGTGAGGCCTGGCGTGCTGCAATTCATAGGGTCGCAAAGAGTCGGATGACTGAGCGACTGAACTGAACTGACTGAATTTTCACGCAACAGTAGGATACAAATTCTATTAAGTACCCACAGGCTATAAACTAGGAGACACTGGAACATACACAGGGACATAAGAACATGAAAGTGAAAGTGTTAATCACTCAGTGTGTCCAACTCTTTGTGACCCCACGGACTGTGGCCTAACAGGCTCCACTGTCCATGGACATCTCCAGGCAAGAGTATTGGAGGGGTTTGCTATTTCCTTCTCCAGGGGATCTTGCTGAGCCAGGGATCAAACCTGAGTCTCCTGCAATTCAGGCAGATTCTTTACTGTCAGGGAGGCACCAGGGAAACCACCAGGGAAGCCCATAGGAACATAAAGCCAGGGGCAAAAGTTCAACAGACTCTGCTGTAATATCACTGAATTGTTAGAAACCAATATCAAAAGAGATTTGAAAATAGCCCACATATTTTCAAATGCAATGTGACATTTGCCAAGAGAGATCTTTGACTTAGGCATTGAAAGCCTCAGTAGTTGGCCACCATTCTTTACTGTGTTGCTGCTATTGTAGTCATCACTGTGTGTACCAGTTACTGTGGCTGCCATAAAAATTTACCTTGAAGAGGTGGTGGCTTAAAACCTGCACAAGTTGTGTGCATAAAGTCTGTGGTTCTGGAATTAGGACAGGCCACAGAGGGGACTGTTTTCTCTGCTCCGTGATGTCTGAGGCCTTGGCTGGGAAGGCTGAAACAGGTGGTCACAGAATCCTCTCAGGGCACACTCACTGCCATGTCTGCCAACTGGGATGCACAAAAGGAGGGCTCTGAGGACCAGAGCACTTTAGGGGAGCTTGGCTTCCTCCCAGTGTGGTGACCTCTGGGGATATTGTCTTCCCAGAGGCAGCTCAGGGATCCCACCGTCCTGGGACCTGTCCAGAAGCAGCACTGCCATCTGCCACTAGGCCTTGGACGTCATACAGCATCACTTTCTGCCACGCTCCATCGGAACAGCCAGTCCCAATCCAGCTTAGACTCAACTGTCGGGGACACGGACCCCACCTCTGTCTGTAGAGAAGGCTGAAAAGCCCACCTCAGCAGAGCAACTGGGCCCGAAAGCCTTTGTGTCCATTAGCCGGACAGGCTCCCAGCTACACACTTATGATGGTTGTCATGTATATGTGCAGAGAAAGGGGGGTGAATCCATTCTCTTCACTTGCACAGGGAATGTCCTTTATGAAGGTAATGGGTAGCTCTGTGGTTTGAGAAAGGTGTTGACTATCCCTGATCAGCCCAGGAGTTTGAGGCACCACCCTTTCCCTTGCTGCCCCTTCATGTACACTGAAATAAATGAGAAGGGACTCAAGATGGTAGGTATCTAGAAAATACCAATCTAACCCATGTTTGTCAGTAATGGAGGAACTGAGAGATAAAAGATATAATACATAAGCAAGGAGAAAGAATATTGGTGAAAGGAAGCTCTTATCAATAACTACTTTAAATGTAAGTGGATTATCTGCTCCAAATAAAATTAGAGACGAGAAAAAATGGATCTAAAAAATATGACCCAACTACATACCTTGTACAAGAAACTCTCTTTAGAACCAAAAGCACAAGTAGGTTGAAAGTTAAGAGATTAAAAAGCTTTCTGTACAAATAATACTCAAACGAGTCCTAGGGTGGCTATAGTTCAGTTCAGTTCAGTCGCTCAATCGTGTCCGACTCTTTGCAACCCCATGAATCGCAGCACACCAGGCCTCCCTGTCCATCACCATCTCCCAGAGTTCACTCAGACTCACGTCCATCAAGTCCGTGATGCCATCCAGCCATCTCATCCTCGGTCGTCCCCTTCTCCTCCTGCCCCTAATCCCTCCCAGCATCAGAGTCTTTTCCAATGAGTCAACTCTTCGCATGAGGTGGCCAAAGTACTAGAGCTTCAGCTTTAGCATCATTCCTTCCAAAGAAATCCCAGGGTTGATCTCCTTCAGAATTGACTGGATGGATCTCCTTGCAGTCCAAGGGACCTTCAAGAGTCAAGGAGTACGTCAAGGCTGTATATTGTCACCCTGCTTATTTAACTTCTATGCAGATTACATCATGAGAAACGCTGGACTGGAAGAAGCACAAGCTGGAGTCAAGATTGCCAGGAGAAATATCAATAACCTCAGATATGCAGATGACACTACCCTTATGGCAGAAAGTGAAGAGGGGCTAAAAAGCCTCTTGATGAAAGTGAAAGAGGAGAGTGACAAAGTTGGCTTAAAGCTCAACATTCAGAAAATGAAGATCATGGCATCTGGTCCCATCACTTCATGGGAAATAGATGGGGAAACAGTAGAAACAGTGTCAGACTTTTTTGGGGGGAGGCTCCAAAATCACTGCAGATGGTGACTGCAGCCATGAAATTAAAAGACGCTTACTCCTTGGAAGAAAACTTATGACCAACCTAGATAGCATATTCAAAAGCAGAGACATTACTTTGCCAACTAAGGTCCGTCTAGTCAAGGCTATGGTTTTTCCTGTGGTCATGTATGGATGTGAGGGTGGCTATAGTAATACCAGATAAAAATAGACTTTAAGTCAAAATTTATCATAAAAGACAAGGATCATAAAATGATTAAAAAGGTAAATTCATAAACCAGATATAATTTTTGCAAACATAGTTTACACCTAACAGCAAAATCCCAAATTGTTTGAAGCAAACATTGACAGAATGGAAGGGAGACACACCTGTTCTTCAATGGTAGTTGGAGACTTCAATACTCTACCTTTAATAATGGGTAGAACAATCAAACAGAAGATCAGTAAAGAAAAAGAGGACTTGAACAACATAAAAAGCCAACTAGACCTAGCATATGTATACAGTATCTGCCACGGAACAACAGCAGAATACATGCAATATTCTCCAGAATAGACAATGTGTTGGTCCAAAAAAGTCTTGGGAAAGTTTAAAAGATTGAAATCACCCATAGTATGAGCTGGACCCACAAGTAACAGAAAAACTGAAAATTCATTAATATGTGGAAATTAAATAACATAGCCTTGAAACAAAGAATCAAAGAACAAATTAGAGATAAATTAGGAAATACATTGAGATGAATGAAAATGAAAAAACAATGCACGAAAACTTATGGCATGCTTTGAAAGAAGTGCTCAGAGGGAAATTTATGGCTGTAAACACCTGCCTTTAAAAAGATCAGGAAGAAGGCAAGGATGCTGATTTTCATCATTTCTGCTCAACATTGGACTGGAATTTGTAATCATTGCAATTAAGAAAGAAACAGGAAGAAAGAGCACATAAATTTGAATGTAAGAATCATGAGTAACTCTATTCACAGATGATTTGATCATATATATAAAATCCTAAAGAATCATAGGACAGCGAGGAGATCTAATCAGTTCATCGTAACCCTGAGTATTCACTGGAAGGAGGGATGCTGAAGCTAAAACTCCAATACTTTGGCCACTGATGGGAAGAACTGACTCATTTGAAAAGACCCTGATGCTGGGAATGAATGAAGGCAGGAGGAGAAGGGGACAACAGGGGATGAGATGGTTGGATGTCATCATCAGCTCAGTGGACATGAGTTTGACCAAGTTCTGGGAGTTGGTCATGGACAGGGAAGCCTGGCGTTCGGCACTCCGTGGGTCACAAAGAGTCGGACACCACTGTGCGGCTGAACTGAACTGACAGAAAGAATCCACATAAAGAACTTCAGTTCCGGTCAGTTGTTCAGTCGTGTCCGACTCTTTGTGACCCATGAATCGCAGCACGCCAGGCCTCCCTGTCCAATACCAAATCCCAGAGTTCATTCAAACTCATGTCCATCGAGTCGGTGATACCATGCAGCCATCTCATCCTCTGTCATCCCCTTCTCCTGCCTCCAACCTCTCCCAGCATCAGGGTCTTTTCCAATGAGTCAACTCTTCGCATGAGGTGGCCAGAGTATTGGAGTTTCAGCTCCACCATCTGTCCTTCCAATGAACACCCAGGACTGATCTTTAGGATGGACTGGTTGGATGTCCTTGCAGGTCAAGGGACTCTCAAGAGTCTTCTCCAACACCACACTTCAAAAGCATTAATTCTTCGGTGCTCAGCTTTCTCCACAGTCCAACTCACACATCCATACATGACCACTGGAAAAGCCATAACCTTGACTAGACAGACCTTGGTTAGCAAAGTAATGTCTCTGCTTTTTAATATGCTATCTAGGTTGGTCATAACTCTCCTTCCAAGGAGTAAACATCTTTTAATTTCATGACTGCATTCACCATCCGCAGTGATTTTGGAGCCCCAAAAAATAAAGTCAGCCACTGTTTCCACTGTTGCCATATCTATTTGCCCGAAGTTATGGGACCAGATACCATGATATTAGTTTTCTGAATGTTGAGCTTTAAGCCAACTTTTTAACTCTCCTCTTTCACTTTTCGTCCAGAGGTTCTTTAATTCATCTTCATTTTTCTGCCACAATGGTGGTGTCATCTACATATCTGAGGTTACTGATAATATGACCAGCAATCTTGATTCCAGCTTGTGCTTCATCCAGCCCAGAGTTCCTCATGTTTGTCTCTGCATATAGTTCAATAAACAGGGTGACAATAAACAGCCTTGAGATACTCCTTTTCCTATTTGGAAGCAGTCTGTTGTTCCATGTTTAGTTCTAAGTGTTGCTTCCTGACCTGCATACAGATTTCTCAAGAGGCCCTTCAGGTGGTCTGGTATTCCCATCTCTTTCTTAATGTTTCACAGCTTATTGTTATCCCACACAGTCAAAGGCTTCGGCACAGTCAATAAAGCAGAAATATGTGTTTTGTTTTTGTTTTGTTTTCCTGGAACTCTTGCTTTTTTTCCTGGATGATTCCAGTGATGTTGGCAATTGATCTCTGGTCCCTCTGGTTCATTTTCTAAAACTAGCTTGAACATCTGGAAGTTTTCAGTTCACGTAGTGTTGAAGCCTGGCTTGTAGAAATTTGAGCATTACTTTACCGCATGTGAGATGAGTGCTATTGTGCGGTAGTTTCAACATTCTCTGGCATTGCCTTTCTTTGGTATTGGAATGAAAAGTGACCGTTTACAGTCTTGTGGCCACTACTGAGTTTTTCAAATTTGCTGGCATATTGAGTGCAGCACTTTCACAGCATCATCTTTTAGGATTTGAAATAGCTCAACTGGAATGCCATCACGTCCACTAGCTGTGTTCATAGTGACGCTTCCTAAAGCCTACTTGACTTCACTTTCCAGGACGTCTTGCTCTAGGTGAGTGATCACAACCATCGTGATTATCTGGTCATGAAGATCTTTTTTACATCCTTCTTCTGTGTATTCTTGACACCTCTTCTTAACATCTTCTGCCTTTCTGTTAGGTCAATACCATTTCTGTCCTTTATCGTGCCCATCTTTGCATGAAATGTTCCCTTCGGTAGCTCTAATTTTCTGGAAGAGCTCTTCTAGTCTTTCCCATTCTATTGATTTCCTCTATTTCTTTGCACTGGTCACTGAGGAAGGCTTCTTATCTCTCTCTGCTATTTTTTTGGAACTCTGCATTCAAGTGGGTATATCTTTCCTTTTCTGCTTTGCCTTTCACTTTCTTTCTTTTCACAGCTATTTGAA
>NW_017194295.1:0-9404 GCF_001704415.2 Capra hircus
GGCTTTCCTCCCGAGCTGTAGCAGCAATGTCACGCTTTCCTTCACGTGGATCAAGGGATCTGTGGCTTTCCCTCGAGGCTTTCACACGAGGCTTTCCCAAGAAGCTTTCCCACAGGGCTGTCCCACGTGCCACCGTGGTGTGAGTCGATCTTCGGCTTGAAAGTCGAGGCAGTGCAGGGAAACAGGTTTCCCTGGAATGGACTGAGACATCTGGGGGACTCTGCGAATGGTGGCACGACACTGGAGTTCCTCTCGCCTTTCCTGTGGAGAGCGCCTCCTCTTGAATTTGCGACGGGGAACTCGGTGAATTCTTTCCAGACAACGCACGGAAAGGATCCCACCTCTGGAGCTAAGAGGCAGAAATGGGGCTCCTCTGGATGGGTGGGACTCTCGGTGTTCCTCTCGAGTGGCAGACGGGTATGTCGGAGAACTTCTTGAGTTGCAGCAACTGTGTGAAGGACCTTTGGAAGTCCAGAGGTTAGGTGTGATTAGCCTCAACACGCCTCAGCGGAAATGGGCCTCATCTCGCCTGGAGGGGAGAAGCTCTCTGATTTTCTCGAGTTGGGGCAGGTGCTCTCGACTTATGACGAGGACCTCAGGGACGCGCTCTGATGGACTCAGTAAAGGCCAGTCCACATGCGCGTTGCTCAGGGGCCTCTCGGGATTCCTCTCCCGTCGATGCCGGGGCCTACGACCTTGTGTGAAATTCGGTGCCGGAACTTGAGGATTCTCTCCAGTGCTGACATGGATCTTGGGTACTTCTGGAGTCTCCCAGGGGAGTGAGTCCTCGTCTCCAGTGGGGGTATGCACGTGCGCTTTTCCTCCCGAGCTGTAGCAGCAGTGTCACGCTTCCCTTCCCGTGGATCATAGGATCTGTGGCTTTCCCTCGAGGCTTTCCCATGAGGCTTTCCCACGACGCTTTCCCACCAGGCTTTCCAACGAGGCTTTCCCCCAGTGATGTCCCACGTGCCACCGGTGGTGTTCAGTCGATCCTGCGGTTTGAAAGTCGAGGCAGTGCGGGGAAACAGGCTTCCCTGGAATGGACTGAGACATCTGGGGCCTCTGGGAATGGTGACACGACCCTGGAGTTCCTCTCGGCCTTTCCTGTGGAGAGCGCCCCCTTTGATATGTGACGGAACCGCCGGGAATTCTTTTCCGAACACGCAGGGAAAGGATCCCTCCTGTCGAGCTAGGAGGCGGAAACAGGGCTCCTCTGGATGTGGCGGGACTCTCGTGCTTCTCTCGAGTGAGACGGGTATGTCAGGGAACTTCTTGAGTTGCAGCAAGGGTGTGAAGGGGCCCTTTGGAAGGTCCAGAGGTTAGGTGTGATTAGCCTCGAGTCGCCTCTGTGGAAATGCGGCTCATCTCGTCTGGAGGGAAGAACCTCCTGGATTTTCTCGAGTTGTGGCAGGTTCTCTCGACTTATGACGGGGACCTCAGGGACTCGCTCTGGTGGCCTCAGGAAGGCCAGTCCCCATGCGAGTGGCTCGGGGGCCTCTTGGGATTTCACTACTATCGATGCCGGGGCCTAAGGCCTTGTGTGGAGTCAGTGCAGGAACCTGAGGATTCCTCTCCTTGCTGACATGGATCTTGGTACTTCTGGAGTCTCCCCAGGGGAGTCAGTCCTCGTCTCGAGTGGGCGCATGCACATGCGCTTACCTCCCGAGCTGTAGCTGCAGTATCTCGCTTCCCTTCTTGTGGAGTAAGGGATCAGGGCTTTCCCTCGAGTCTTTCCCACGAGGCTTTCCCACGAGGCTTTCCCAAAGGGCTGTCCCATATGCCACCGTTGTGTGAGTCGATCCTCGGCTTGAGAGGCCAAGTTAATGCAGGGAAAGCAGGTTTCCATGAAATGGACTGAGACATGTGGGGACTCTGGAATGGTGGCACCACCCTGGAGTTCCTCTCTCCTTTCCTGTGGAGAGCGACTCCTCTTGAGACGCTATGGGAACGCCGGGAATTCTTTCCTGACAACGCAGGGAAAGGATCCCTCCTCTCGAGCTAGGAGACGGAAACGGGGCTCCTCTGGATGTGGGCAGGCCTCTCGTGCTTCCTCTCGAGTGGAGACAGGTATGTCAGGGAACTTCTTGAGTTGCAGCAAGGACGTGAAGGACCCTTTGGAAGTTTCAGAGGTTAGGTGTGATTAGCCTCGAGATGTCTCAGCGGAAATGGGCCTCATCTCTCCTGGAGGGGAGAACCTTCTGGATTTTCTCGAGTTGTGGCAGGTGCTCTCGAATTACGACGGGGACCTCAGGGACCCGCTCTTGTGGTCTCAGGAAAGGCCAGTCCCCATGCGTGTTGCTCGGGGGCCTCTCGGGATTCCTCTCCCGTCGATGCCCGGGCCTAACACCTTGTGTGGAGTCAGTGCCGGAACCTGAGGATTCCTCTCCAGTGCTGACATGGATCTTGGGGTACTAATGGAGTCTCCCTAGTGGAGGCAGTCCTCGTCTCGAGTGGGGGCATGCACGTGCGATTTCCTCCCGAGCTGAAGCAGCAATGTCACGCTTCCCTTCACGTGGATCAAGGGATCTGTGTCTTTCCCTCGAGGCTTTCCCACGAGGCTTTCCCACGAGGCCTTCCCACAGGGCTGTGCCACGTGCCACCGTGGTGTGAGTCGATCCTCGGCTTGAATGTCGAGGCAGTGCAGGGAAAACAGGTTTCCCTGGAATGGAATGTGACATCCGGGGGACTCTGGGAATGGTGGCACGACCCTGCAGTTCCTCTCCCCTTTCCTTTGGAGAGCGCCTCCTCTTGAGATGCGATGGGAATGCCGGGAATTCTTTCCCGACCACGTAGGGAAAGGATCCCTCATCTCGAGCTACGAGCCGGAAACGGAGCTCCTCTGGATGTGGCCGGGACCCTCGTGCTTCCTCTTGAATGAGACGGGTATGTCGGGGAACTTCTTGAGTTGCAGCATGACTGGTGAAAGACTCTTTAGAAGTTCCAGAGTTCACGTGTGATTAGCCTCGAGACACATCAGTGGAAACGGGCCTCATCTCACCTGCAGGGGAGAACCTCCTGGATTTTACCGAGTTGCGGCAGGTGCTCTCGACTTACGACGGGGACCTCATGGACCCGCTCTGGTTACCTCAGGAAAGGCCAGTCCCCATGTGAGTTGCTAGAGGTCCTGTCGCTATTCCTCTCCCGTCGATGCCAGGGCCTAAGACCTTGTGTGGAGTCAGTGCCGGAACCTGAGGATTTCTCTCCAGTGCTGACATGGATCTTGGGGTACTTCTGAAGTCTCCCCAGGGGAGTCAGTCCTCGTCTCGAGGGGGCATGCACGTGCGCTTTCCTCCCGAGCTGTAGCAGCAGTGTCACGTTTCCCTTCGCGTGGATCAAGGGATCAGGGGCTTTCCCTCGAGGCTTTCCCACGAGGCTTTCCCACAGGGCTGTCCCACGTGCCACCGTGGTGTGAGTTGATCCGCGACTTGAAAGTCGAAGCAGTGCAGGGAAAACAGGTTTCCCTGGAATAGACTGAGAAATCAGGGTGACTCTGGGAATGGGGCCTGATCCTGGAGTTCCTCTCGCCTTCCTGTGGAGAGCGCCTCCTCTTGAGATGCGACAGGAACGCTAGGAATTCTTTCCCGACCACGCAGGGAAAGAATCCCTCCTCTCGAGCTAGCAGGCGGAAACGGGGCCACTCTGGAAGTGGGCGGGACTCTCGTGTTCCTCTTGAGTGGAGACGGGTATGTCGGGGAACTTCTTGAGTTGCAGCAAGGGTGTGAAGGACCCTTAGGAAATTCCAGAGTTTAGTGTGATTACCCCCTATTTGCCTAAGCAGAAATGGGCCTCATCTCGCTTGGAGGGTAGAACCTCCTGGATTTTCTCGAGTTGCGGCAGGCGCTCTCGACTTACGATGGGGTCCTCAGGGACCCGCTCTGGTGGCCTCAGGACAGGCCAGTCCCCATGCGAGTTGCTCGGGGGCCTCTCGGGTTTCCTCCGCCGTCGATGCCGGGGCCTAGGACCTTGTGTTGAGTCGGTGCCGGAACCTGAGGATTCTTCTCCAGTGCTGACAAGGATCTTGGGGTACTTCTGGAGTCTCCCCAGTGGAGTCAGTCCTTGTCTCGAGTGGGTCGATGCACGTGCGCTTTCCTCCCGAGCTGTAGTAGCAGTGTCAAGCTTCCCTTCGCGTGGATCAAGGGATCTGTGGCTTCCCAAGAGGCTTTCCACGAGGCTTTCCCTCGGCTGTCCCACGTGCCACCGTGGTGTGAGTCGATCCTCGGCTTGAAAGTCAAGGCAGTGCAGGGAAAAAAGGTTTCCCTGGAATGGACTGAGACATCCAGGGGACTCTGGGAATGGTGGCACGACCCTGGAGTTTCCTCTCGCCTTTCCTGTGGAGAGCGCCTCCTCTTGAGATGTGACGGGAACACCGGGTATTCTATCCGACCACGCAGGGAAAGGATCCCACCTCTCGAGCTAGGACGCGGAAACAGGGTTCCTCTGGGTGTGGGTGGGATTCTCGTGCTTTCCTGTCGAGTGGCGACGGGTATGTCGGGGAACTTCTTGAGTTGCAGCAAGGGTGTGAAGGACCCTTTGGAAGTTCCAGAGGTAAGGTGTGATTAGCCTCGAGAAACCTCAGCGGAAATGAGACTCTTCTCGCCTGGAGGGGAGAACCTCCTGGATTTTCTCGAGTTGCGGCAGGTGCTCTCGACTTACGACTGGGACCTCAGGGACCCACTCTGGTGGCCTCAGGAAAGGCCAGTCCCATTGCGAGTTGCTCGGGGCCTCTAGGGATTTCTCTCCCTTCGATGCTTGGGCCTAAGGACTTGTGTGGAGTCAGTGTGGCAACCTGAGGATTCCTCTACAGTGCCGGCATGGATCTTGGGGTACTTCTGGAGTCTCCCCAGGGGAGTCAGTCCTCGTCTCGAGTTGGGGCATGCACGTGCGATTTCCTCCCGAGCTGAAGCAGCAGTGTCACGCTTACCTTCGCGTGGATCAAGGGATCTGTGTCTTTCCCTAGAGGCTTTCCCACGAGGCTTTCCCACAGGGCGGTCCCACGTGCCACCGAGGTGTGCGTCGATCCTCGGCTTGAAAGTCGAGGCAGTGCAGGGAAAACAGGTTTCCCTGGAATGGACTGGAGACATCTGGGGGAGTGTGGGAACGGTGGCACGAACCTGGAGTTCTTCTCGCGTTTCAAGTGGTGAGCGCCTCCTCTTGAGATGCGACAAGAACGCCGGGAATTCTTTCCCGACCACGCAGGGAAAGGATCACTCCTCTAGAGCTATGAGGCGGAAACAGGGCTCCTCTGGATGTGGGCGGGACTCTCGTCCTTCTTCTCGAGTGGAGTCGGGTATGTCGGGGAACTTCTTGCCTTGCAGCAAGGGTGTTAAGGATCCTTGGGAAATTCCAGCGTTTAGGTGTGATTAGCCTAGAGGAGCCTCATCCGAAAAGGGCCTCATCTCGCCTGGAGGGGAGAACCTCCTGGGATTTTCAAGAGTTTACGGCCGGTGCTCTCCGACTTACCACGGGGACCTCAGGGACCCCGCTCTGGTGGCCTCAAGAAAGGCCAGTCCCCAGGCAGTTGCTCGGGACCTCTCGGAATTCCTCTCCCGTCGATGCCGGGCCTACGATCTCGTGTGGAGTGGGTGCCGGAACCTGAGGATTCCTCTCCAGTGCTGACATGGATCTTGGGTACTTCTGGAGTCTCCCACGGGAGTCAGTCCTCGTCTCGAATGGGGCATGCAGGTGGGCTCTACTCCTGAGCTCTAGCTGCAGTGTCGCGCTTCCCTTCGCGGGCAGTAAGGATCTGTGGCTTTCCTCGAGGCTTTCCACGAGGGTTTCCACACGGCTGTCCCAAATGCCACCGTTGTGTGAGTCGTTTCTCGGCTTGAAAGTCATGGCAGTGCATGGAAAACAGGTTTCCCTGGAATGGACTGAGACCTCTGGGGGACTCTGGGAATGGTGGCACGACCTGGAGTTCCTCTCGCCTTTCCTGTGGAGAGCGCTTCCTTTGAATGCTACGGAACGCCGGGAATTCTTTCCGAAAACGCAGGTAAGGATCCTCCTCTCGAGCTAGGAGGCGGAAACTGGGCTCCTCTGATGTGTTCGTGACTGTCGTGCTACTCTCGAGTGGAGACGGGTATGTCGGGAACTTCTTGAGTTGCAGCAATGGCGTGAAGACCGTTTGGAATTTTCAGAGGTTAGGTGTGATTAGCTCAAAACACCTCAGTGGAAATGGCCTCATTCGCCTGAGGGGAGAAACTCCTGGATTTTCTTGAGTTGTGGCAGGCGCTCTCGGCTTACGACGGGTACCTCAGGGACCGCTCTGGTGGCTCACGAAAGACCGTCCCATGCGAATTGCTCGGTGCCTCTGGGATTCCTCTCGTCGATGCCGGGGCATACGACCTCGTGTGAGTCGGGCGGAACCTGAGGATTCCTCTCAGTGCTGACATGGATCTTGGGGTATTCTGGAGTCTCCCCAGGGGAGTCAGTACTCGTCTCGAGTGGGGCATGCAAGTGAACTTTCCTCCGAGCTGCAGGAGCAGTGTCACGCTTCTTCGGGTATATGAAGGATCTGTGGCTTTCCCTCTAGGCTTTCCACGAAGCTTTCCACGAGGCTTTCCCACAGGGCTGTCCACGTGCCACCGTGCTGTGAGTCGATCCTCGTCTGAAAGTCGACGCAGTGCAGGAAAACAGGTTTCCCTGGAATGGACTGAGATATCTGGGGACTCTGGGAATGATGGCACGAACTTAGAGTTCCTCTCTCCTTTCCTGTGGAGAGCGCCTGCTCTTGAGATGGGACGGGAACGCCGGAATTCTTTCCCGAGCACGCAGGGAAGGATCGCCCTCTCGAGCTAGAGGCGGAAACGGGGCTCCTCTGGATGTAGCGGGACTCACGTGCTTCGTCTCGAGTGGAGACGGGTATGTCGGGGAACTTCTTAAGTTGCAGCAAGGGTGTGAAGACCCGTTGGAAGTTCAGAGTTAGGTGTGATTAGCCTCGAGACGCCTCAGCGGAAATGGGCCTCATCTCGCCTGGAGGGGAGAACCTCTGGATTTTCTCGAGTTGCGGCAGGTGCTCTCGACTTACGACGGGACCTCAGGGACCCGGTCTGGTGGCCTCAGAAATGCCATTCCCATGCGAGTTCCTCGGGGCCTCTCAGGATTCCTCTCCCGTCGATGCGGTGCCTAAGAACTTGTGTGGAGTCAGTGCCGGAACCTGAGGATTCCTCTTCAGTGCTGACATGGATCTTGGGTAATTCTGGAGTCTCCCCAGGGGAGTCATCCTCGTCTCGAGCGGGGCAAGCACGTGCGCTTTCCTCCAGTGCTGTAGCAGCAGTGTCACCCTTCCCTTCGCGTGATCAAGGGATCGTGCCTTCCCTCGAGGCTTTCCACGAGGCTTTCCCACGAGGCTTTCCCACGAGCCTTTCCCACGAGGTTTTCCACAGGGCTGTCCCACTTGCCACCTTGGTGTGAGTCGATCCTCGGCCTGAAAGTCGACGCAGTGCTGGGAAAACAGGTTTCCCTGAATGGACTGAGACATCTGGAAGACTCTGGATTGGTGGCACGACCCTGGAGTTCCTCTCCCTTTCCTGTGGAGAGCGCTCCTCTTGAGATGCGACGGAAATGCGGGAATTCTTTCCCGACCACGCAGGGAAAGGATCCCTCCTCTCGAGCTAGGAGGCGAAACGGGGCTCCTCTGGATGTCGGCGGACTCTCATGCTTCCTCTCGAGTGGAGACCGTTATGTCGGGGAACTTCTTGAGTTGCAGCAAGGGTGTGAAAGACCTTTGGAAGTTCCAGAGTTAAAGTGTTATTACCCCCTAGTTGCCTCAACTGAAATGGGCCTCATCTCTCCTGGAGGGGAGAACCTCCTGGATGTTCTCGAGTTGCGGCAGGTGCTCTCGACTTACGACGGGGCGTCAGGGACGCGTCTGGTGCCTCAGGAAAGGCCAGTCCCCATGCGAGTTGCTCGGGGTCTCTCGGGATTCCTCTCCCGTCTATGCCGGGCCTAATCTTGTGTGGAGCCGGTGCCGGAAACTTAGGATTCCTCTCCAGTGCTGACATGAATCTGGGGGTACTTCTGAGTCTCCCAGTGGATCAGTCCTCGTCTCGAGTGGGGCAAGCACGTGCGCTTTCCTCCCGAGCTTTTAGCAGCAGTGTCACGCTTCTCTTCGCGTGGACCAAGGATCAGGGGCTTTCCTCGATGCTTTCCAACGAGGCTTCCCACGAGGCTTTCCCACAGGGCTGTCCCAGTGCCACCGTGGTGTGAGTCGATCCTCGGCTTGAAAGTCGACGCAGTGCTGAGCAAACAGGTTTCCTGGAATGGACTGAGACATCGAGGGGACTCTGGGATGTGGCACGATCCTGGAGTTCCTCTCGCCTTTCCTGTGGATAGCGCCTCCTCTTGAGATGCGACGGAACGCCGGAATTCTTTCCGACACGCAGGGAAAGGATCCTCCTCTCAAGCTAGGAGGCGGAAACAGGGCTCCTCTGGATGTGGCCGGGACTCTCGTGCTTCTCTCAAGTGAGACGGTTATGTCGGGGAACTTCTTGAGTTGCAGCAAGGGTGTGAGGACCTTTGGAAGTTCCAGATGTTAGAACTGATTAGCCTCGAGACGCCTCAGCGAAATGGCCTCATCTCGCCTGGAGGGGAGAACCTCCTGTATTTTCTCGAGTTGCGGCAGGTGCTCGACTTACGACGGGGACCTCAGGGACCCGCTCTGGGGCCTCAGGAAAGGCCAGTCCCATGCGAGTTGCTCGGGGGCTCTCGGATTCTTCTCCCGTCGATGCAGGGCCTAAGATATTGTGTGGAGTGGGTGCTGGAACCTGAGGATTCCTCTCCAGTGCTTACGTGGATCTTGGGTACTTCTGGTGTCTCCCCAGGGGAGTCAGTCCTCGTCTCGAGTGAGGGCACGCACGTGCGCTTTCCTCCCGAGCTGTAGCGCAGTGTCACCCTTCCCTTCGCGTGGATCAAGCGATCTGTGCCTTTCCCTCGGCTTTCCACGAGGCTTTCCACGAGCTTTCCCACAGGGCTGTCCCACGTGCCAGTGGTGTGAGTCGATCCTCGGTTTGAAAGTCGATGCAGTGCAGGGAAAACAGGTTTCCCTGGAATGGACGGAGACATTTGGTTGACTCTGGGAATGGTGGCACGACCCTGGAGTTCCTCTCGCCTTTCCTGTGGAGATCGCCTCCTCTTGAGATGCGACGGGAACGCCAGGAATTCTTTCCCGACCACGCAGGGAAAGGATCCCACCTCTCGCGTTAGGAGACGGAATCGGGGCTCCTCTGGATGTGGCCGGGACTCTCGTGCTTCCTCTCAAGTAGAGACGGGTATGTCGGGGAACTTCTTGAGTTGCAGCAAGAGTGTGAAGACCTTTTGGAAGTTCCAGAGTTAGAAGTGATTAGCCTGGAGACGCCTCAGCGGAAATGGGCCTCATCTCGCCTGTAGAGGAGAACCTCCTGTATTTT
>NW_017194296.1:0-9404 GCF_001704415.2 Capra hircus
GTTCTCCCCTCCAGGCGAGATGAGGCCCTTTTCCTCTGAGGCGTCTCGAGGCTAACCATACCTAACATCTGGAATTTCCAAAGGGTCCTTCACACCCTTGCTGCAACTGAATAAGTTCCCCGACATACCTGACTCCACTCGAGAGGAAGCACGAGAATCCCGCCCACATCCAGAGAGCCCCGTTTCCGCCTCATACCTCGAGGTCAGGTATCCTTTCCCTGCATGTTCGGGAAAGAATTCCCGGTGTTCCCCGTCGCATCTCATGAGGAGGCGCTCTCCACAGGAAAGGCCGAGGAACTCCAGGATCGTGCCACCATTCCAAGAGTCCCCCAGATATCTCAGTCTGCCGGGGTCCAGCCCCGCTGGATTCAGGGAATTCGACGGATGGACGGCGTTGTCGTGGAAAGTTCTTTATTTATTAATGTAAGATTAGATTAAGAAATTATAGTGCTAGTAAGAAGATTAACTGGAGGAAAAGGGCTGAATATTTTGGTTTACGTGGAAGGCCAATAAAATTCCAGAAAGGAATTTTCACCATCTACGTTGGGCCACCAGCCCCTGCTTGAATATCTAAGGGTGCCCACACCTTAAGCTCCCTTTTCGTGCAGGTCTTAACAGCCAGGCAAGTAAGTAGACCTGGCGAGCCTCCGCGCCCCTGGTGGAGATTCAGCCTGAAGTTAAAGTAAAAAGCAGAGAGAAGGAAAGGGAGAGAAGAAGAAAGAGAGAAAAAGACACGGGGGAGCCTGAGTCTCAAGAAACCATGCCGAGAGACTAGTTCAAGAAACTGGCCCGAGAAACTGGCCCCATCCTTTATTGTTCATAAAGCCTTTTATACTTTTGATAAAACATGGAGTTCAATGGTAACACAAAATTATGTAGCGTTCGCACCCCAGACTCTTTCTGTACATCATTTTGTATACAAAAGGTCTCTGGTGATTTACATTATCTTCTGGCCAAGAGGCTTGTTAAACACTTTTTGGCTCTCTTCCTTAATGAATGTTAATTTTGTTTCCTCTGAAGTGTTTTTCTTTAATCTGCGTTTCCTTAAAGCATTAAAGTTACATCTCTATAAAACAAAGGTGCAGTGGGTTATAACAAAGAAGGTACTTAACTCAAAGATCTAATGTTGCTAATACCAGGTCTACTACTTGTTTTTTAATATACCAACTCTATCTAAAAATAAAGGATATGAAAATTTAGCAGCAAGCATTGACCCAAAAAATGAAACTTTTAATCAGTCCTATTATAAAGATTTTGACTCCTCGATGCCCCTACATTCCTAGGATGTTTTAAGCTTCCTGTGCCTCCTGGGGGAAAGGAGGCCTCAAACAATCACATGCCCAGCCGTATGAGTCCTGCAGGCAGGCTAGAAAGCATTCAGAGGGGTTTTTGGATTGAAACACTCTTTCAAATGCTGAAGACTAAAGCCCTGAATTGACTTTTTCCAGAAAATGTCAGAAGAGTGGAAAAGCAGAGCAAAAAAGCCAGCAGATTTTTGTTGGGGTATGTGCGTAGGAACTTCCAGAGGGGTCCCTGAAGTCTGAACACACCATGCCTATGTCAGCTTTCTTCCTCATGACGTTATCACGGGCGGAGTCCTCATACTGGCTCCCAGCATCAGTCCAATCCAGAGGAACCTGTTTTCCCTGCACTGCCTCGACTTTCACGCTGAGGATCAACTCACACCACGGCGGCACGAGGGAAAGCCCTGTGAGAAAGCCTCGTGGGAAAGCCTCCAGGGAAAGCCACAGATCCCTTGATCCACACGACGGGAAGCGTGACCCTGCTGCTACAGCTCGGGAGGAAAGCACACGTGCGTGCCCTCACTTGAGAGGAGGATTGACTCTCCAGGGGAGACTCCAGAAGAACCCCAATATCCATGTCAGCACTGCAGAGGAAACGTCAGGTTCCGGCCCCGAATCCACACAAGTTGTTCGGCCGGGCATCAACAGGAGAGTTATCAAGAGAAGCCCCCCAGCATCTGGCATGGGGACTGGCCTTTGATGAAGCCACCAGAGCGGGTCCTGAGGTCCCTGTCGTAAGTCGGGAGCACCTGCCGCAACTCGAGAAAATCCAGGAGGTTCTCCCCTCCAGGCGAGATGAGGCCCATTTCCAATGAGGTGTCTCGAGGCTAATTACATCTAATCTCTGGAACTTCCAAAGGGTCCTTCACACCCTTGCTGCAACTCAAGAAGTTCCCCGACATTCCATCTCCACTCGAGAGGAAACACGAGGGTCCTGCCCACATCCAGAGTAGCCCCGTTTCATCCTCCTAGCTAGAGATGAGGGATCCTTTCCCTGCTTGGTCGGGAAAGAACTTCCGGCATTCCCGTCGCATCTCAGGTGGAGGCGCTCTCCACAGGAAGGGAGAGAGGAACTCCATGGTCGTGCCACCATTTCAAGCGTCCCCAGATGTCTCAGTCCATTCCAGAGGATCTTTTTTTACAGAGTGCTTAAACTTTCATGCCGAGGATCGCCTCACACCACGGTGGCACGGGGGGACAGCCCTGTGGGAAAGCCTCGTGGGAAAGCCTCTAGGAAAAGCCTAGAGGAAAAGCCACAGATCCATTGATCCACGCGACGGGAAGCATGACACTGCTGCTACAGCTCGGGAGGAAGGGGCATGCGCATGCGCATGCCCCCACTCGAGACGAGGACTGATTCCCCTTGGAGACTTCAGAAGTATCCCAAAAACATGTCAGCACTGGAGAGGAATACTCAGGTTCTGGCCCCCACTCCACACAAGGTCTTGGGCCCCGCATGTACCAGTGAGGAATCCCGAGAGGCCCTCTAGCAACTCGCATGGGACTGGTCTTTCCTAAGGCCAAACAGAATGGGTCCCTGAGGTCCCCGTCGTAAGTCGAGAGCACCTGCCACAACTCGAGAAAATGAAGGAGATTCTCCCCTTCAGGCGAGATGAGGCCCATTTCCACTGAGACGTCTCGAGGCTAATCTCACCTAACCTCTGGAACTTCCAAAGGGTCCTTCACACCCTAGCTGCAACTCAAGAGGTTCCACGAGAGACCCGTCGCCACTCCATAGGAATCAACAGGTACCACCCACATCCAGAGGAGCCCCAATTCCCTCTCCTGGCTCAAGATGAGGGTTCCTTTCCCTGATTGGCGGGAAAAATTCCTGTCGTACCTGTCGCATCTCAAGAGGAGGCACGCTCCACAAGAAAGGTGAGAGGAACTCCAGGGTTGTTCCACCATTCCAAGAGTCCCCCAGATGTCTCAGTCCTTTCCAGAGGAAACTTGTTTACCCTGCACTGCCTCGACGTTCACGCGGAGGACCGACTCACACGATGGTGGCACGTGGACAGCCTTGTGGGAAGCCTCGTGGGAAAGCCTCGTGGGAAAGCCTCGTGGGAAAGCCTCGTGGGAAAGCCTCGAGGGAAAGCCACAGATCCCTTGATCCACGCGAAGGGAAGCGTGACAGTTCTGCTACAGCTCGGGAGGAAAGCGAACGTGCATGCCCGCACTCGAGACGAGGACTGACTCCCCTGGGGAGACTCCAGAAGTAACGCAAGATGCATGTCAGCACTGGAGAGGAATCCTCAGGTTCCGGCACCGACTCCACACAAGGTCTTTAGGCCCCGGCGTCGAAGGGAGAGGAATCCCGAGAGGCCCCCGAGCAACTCGCATGGGGACTGGCCTTTCCTGAGGACACCAGAGCGGGTCCCTGAGGTCCCGTCATAAGTCGAAAGCACCAGCCGCAACTCGAGAAAATCCAGGAGGTTCTCCCCTCCAGGCGAGATGAGGCCCTTTTCCTCTGAGGCGTCTGGAGGCTAATCATACCTAACCTCTGGAACTTCCAAAGGGTCCTTCACACACTTGCTACAACTCAAGAAGTTCCCCAACATACCTGACTCCACTCGAGAGGAAGCACGAGAGTCCCGACCACATGCAGAGGAGCCCCGTTTCCGCCTCGTACACTCGCGGTCAGGTATCCTTTCCTTGTATGTTCCGGAAAGAATTCCCGGTGTTCCCGTCGCATCTCATGAGGAGGCGCTCTCCACAGGAAAGGCGAGAGAAACTCCAGTGTCGTGACATCATTCCAAGAGTCCCCAAGATAGCTTAGTGTGCCGGTGTCCAGGCCCGCTGCATCCAGGGAATTCGGCGGATGGACGGCGTTGACGTGAAAAGTCTTGTGTATTTATTAATGTAAGATTAGATTAAGAAATTATAGGGTAGTAAGAAGATTAACTGGAGGAAAAAGGCTGAATAGGTAGGATTACGCGGAAGGCCAATAAAATTCCCGACAAGGAATTTTCTGGCGGACTCTGGGAATGGTGGCACGACCCTCGAGTTCATCTTGGCCTTTCCTGTGGAGAGCGCCTCCTCTTGAGATGCGCCGGGAACGCCGGGAATTCTTTCCCGACCACGCAGGGAAAGGATCCCTCCTCTGGATCTATCAGGCGGAAACGGGGCTCTTCTGGATGTGGGCGGGACTCTGGTGCTTCCTTTCGAGTGGAGACGGGTATGTCGGTGAACTTCATGAGTTGCAGCAAGGGTGTGAAGGACCCTTTGGAAGTTCCAGAGGTTAGGTGTGATTAGCCTCGAGACGCCTCAGCGGAAATGGGTCCTCATCTCGCCTGGAGGGGAGAACCTCCTGGATTTTCTCGAGTTGCGGCAGGTGCTCTCGACTTACGACGGGACCTCATGGACCCTCTGTGGTGGCCTCAGGAAAGGCCAGTCCCCATGCGAGTTGCTCGGGGGCCTCTCGGGATTCCTCTCCCGTCGATGCCGGGGACTAAGACCTTGTGTGGAGTCGGTGCGGGAACCTGAGGTTTCCTCTCCAGTACTGACATGGGAGCTTGGGGTACTTCTGGAGTCTCCCCAGGGGAGTCAGTCCTCATCTCGAGTGGTGGCATGCACGTGCGCTTTCCTCCGAGCTGTAGCAGCGGTGTCACGCTTCCCTTCGTGTGGATCAAGGGATCTGTGGCTTTCCCTCGAGGCTTTCCCACGAGGCTTTCCCACGAGGCTTTCGCACAGGGCTGTCCCACGTGCCACCCTGGTGTGAGTCGATCCTCGGCTTGAAAGTCGAGGCAGTGCAGGGAAAACAGTTTTCCCTGGAAATGGACTGAGACATCTGGGGTCTCTGGGAATGGTGACACGACCCTGGAGTTCCTCTCGCCTTTCCTTGTGGAGAGCGGATCCTCTTGAGATGCGACGGGAACGCCGGAGATTCTTTCCCGACCACGCAGGGTTAGTATCGCTCCTCTCGGAGCTCATGGAGGCGGAAACAGGGCTCCTCTGGATGTAGGGCGGGACTCTCGTGCTTCCTCCTCGAGTGGAGACGGGTATGTTGGGGAACTTCTTGAGTTGCAGCAAGGGTGTGAAGGACCCTTTGGAAGTTCCAGAGGTTAGGTGTGATTAGCCTCGAGTACGCCTCAGGTGGAAATGGGCCTCATCTCGCCTGGAGGGGAGAACCTCCTGGATTTTCCTCGAGTTGCGGCAGGTGCTCTCTGACGTA
Source organism: Capra hircus (assembly GCF_001704415.2). NCBI lineage: Eukaryota > Metazoa > Chordata > Mammalia > Artiodactyla > Bovidae > Capra > Capra hircus. Next base: position 5,476 of record NW_017194296.1, read on the forward strand.
CGTCGGGGACCTCAGGGACCCGCTCTGGTGGCCTCAGGAAAGGCCAGTCCCCATGCGAGTTGCTCGGGGCCTCTCGGGATTCCTCTACCGTCGATGACCGGAGCCTAAAGATCTTGTGTGAAGTTCGGTGCCGGAACCTGAGGATTCCTCTCCAGTGCTGACATGGATCTTGGGGTACTTCTGGAGTCTCCCCAGGGGAGTCAGTCCTCGTCTCGAGTGGGGGCATGCACGTGCGCTTTCCTCCCGAGCTTTAGGCAGCAGTGTCGCGCTTCCCATTCGTGTGGATCAAGGGATCTGTGGCTTTCCCATCGAGGCTTTCCCACGAGGCTTTCCCAGGAGGCTTTGCACAGGCTGTCCCACGTGCCACGTGGTGTGAGTCGATCCTCGGCTTGAAAGTCGAGGCAGTGCAGGGAAAACAGGTTTTCCCTGGAATGGACTGAGACATCTGGGGACTCTGGGAATGGTGGCACGACCTGGAGTTCTCTCTCGCCTTTCCTGTGGAAGATCTCCTCCTCTTGAGATGGGACGGGAACTCCGGGAATTCTTTCCGGAACACGCAGGAGAAGGATCCCTCCTCTCGAGCTTAGGTGGCGGAAACGGGAGCTCCTCTGGATGTGGGCGTACTCTCGTGCTTCTCTCGAGTGGAGACGGGTATGTCGGGGAATTCTTGAGTTGCAGCAAGGGTGTGAAGGACCCTTTGGAAGTTCCAGAGTTTAGGTGTGATTAGCCTCGAGACGCCTCAGCGGAAATTGGGCCTCATCTCGCCTGGAGGGGAGAACCTCCTGGATTTTCTTCGGAGTTGCGACAGGTTGCTCTTCGACTTACGATGGGGACCTCAGGGACATCCGCTCTGGTGGCCTCAGGAAAGGCCAGTCCCCATGCGAGTTGCTCGGGGCCTCTCGGGATTCCTCTCCCGTCGATGCCGGTGCGTAAGATTTGTGTGGAGTCGGTGCCACAACCTGAGGATTCCTCTCCATTGCTGACATGGATCTTGGGTACTTCTGGAGTATCCCCAGGGAATTCAGTACTCGTCTCGAGTGGGGGAATGCACGTGTGCCTTCCTCCCGAGCTGTAGCAGCAGTGTCATGCTTTCCATGGAGTGGATCAAGGGATCTGTGGCTTTCCCACGACGCTTTCCCACGAGGCTTTCCACGAGGCTTTGCCACAGGGCTGTCCCACGTGCCACCGTGGTGTGAGTCGATCCTCGGCTTGAAAGTCGAGGCAGCGCATGGAAAACAGGTTTCCCTGAAATGGACTGAGACATCTGGGGGACTCTGGGAATGGTGGCACGACCCTGGAGTTCCTCTCGCCTTTCCTGTGGAGAGCGCCTCCTCTTGAGTTGTGACGGGAACGCCGGAATTTTTCCCCGACCACGAAGGGAAAGGATCCCTCCTCTGGAGCTAGGAGGCGGAAACGGGGTTCCTCTGGTGGTGGGGAGAACTCTCGTGCTTCCCCTCGAGTGGAGACGGGTATGTCGGGGAACTTGTTGAGTTGCAGCAAGGGTGTGAAGGACCCTTTGGAGTCCCAGAGGTTAGGTGTTAGCCTCGAGACGCCTCAGCGGAAATGGGCCTCATCTCGCCTGGAGGGGAGAACCTCCTGGATTTTCTCGAGTTGCGGCAGGTGCTCTCGACTTCTGACGGGGACCTCAGGGACCTGCTCCGGTGGCCTCAGGAAAGGCCAGTCCCCATGCGAGTTGCTCAGGGGCCTCTCGGGATTCCCTCCCGTCGATGCAGGGGCCTAAGACCTGGTGTGGATTCGGTGCCGGAACGTGAGCTTTCCTCTCCAGCGCTGACATGGATCTTGGGGTACTTCTGGAGTCTCCCCAGGGGAGTCAGTCCTCGTCTCGAGTGGGGGCATGCACGTGCGCTTTCCTCCCGAGTTGTAGCAGCAGTGTCACGCTTCCCTTCGCGTGGGATCAAGGGATCAGCGCTTTCCCTCGAGGCTTTCCCCCGAGGCTTTTCCCACGGCTTTCCCACAGGCCTGTCCCACGTGCCACCGTTGTGTGAGTCGATCCTCGGCTTGAAAGTCGAGGCAGTGCATGGAAAACAGGTTTCCCTGGAATGGACTGAGACATCTGGGAAACTCTAGGAATGGTGGCACGACCCTGTAGTTCCTCTCGCCTTTCCTGTGGAGAGCGCCTCCTCTGGAGATGCAACGGGAACGCGGGAATTCTTACCCCTCCACGCAGGGAAAGGATCCCTCCTCTCGAGCTAGGAGGAACGGGGCTCCTCTGGTTGGGCAAACTCTCGTGCTTCCTCTCGAGTGGAGACGGGTATGTCGGGGAACTTCTTGAGTTGCAGCAAGGGTGTGAGGGACCCTTTGGAAGTTCCAGAAGTTAGGTGTGATTAGCCTCGAGACGTCTCAGCCGAAATGGGCCTCATCTCTCCTGGAGGGGAGAACCTCCTGGATTTTCTCGAGTTGCGGCAGGTGCTCTTGACTTAAGACGGGGACCTCAGGGACACGCTCTGGTGGCCTCAGGAAAGGCCAGTCCCCATGCTAGTTGCTCGGGGGCCTGTCGGCATTCCTCTCCGACGATGCCCGGGCCTAAGACCTTGTGTGGAGTCGGCGCCGGAACCTGAGGATTCCTCTCCAGTGCCGACATGGATATTTGGGTACTTCTGCAGTTTCCTCAATGGAGTCGGTCCTCGTCTCCAGTGGGGGCATGAACGTGCTGTTTCCTTCCAAGCTGTAGCAGCAGAGTCACACTTCCCTTCGCGTGGATCAAGGATCTGTGGCTTACCATTGAGGCTTCCCACGAGGCTTTCCAAGGAGGGAGGCTTTCCCACGAGGCTTTCCCACAGGGCTGACCCACGTGCCACCTTGATGTGAGTCGATCCTCTGCTTGAAAGTCGACGCAGTGCAGGGAAAACAGGTTTCCCTGGAATGGACTGAGACATCTGGGGGACTCTGGGAATGCTGGCACGACCCTGGAGTTCCTCTTGCCTTTGCTGTGGAGAGCGCCTCCTCTTGAGATGCGACGGAAACGCCGGGAATTCTTTCCCGACCACGCAGGGAAAGGATCCCTCCTCTCGAGCTAGGAGGCGGAAAGGCGGCTCCTCTAGATGTGGGCGGGACACTCGTGCTTCCTCTCGAGTGGAGACGGGTATGTCGGGGAACTTCTTGAGTTGCAGCAAGGGTGTGAAGGACCCTTTTGAAGTTCCAGAGGTTAGGTGTGAATAGCCCCGACGGCTCAGCGGAAATGGGCCTCATCTCACATGGAGGGGAGAACCTCCTGGATTTTCTCGAGCTGCGGCAGGTGCTCTCGACTTATGACGGGGACCTCAGGACCCGCTCTGGTGGCCTCAGGAAAGGCCAGTCTCCATGCGAATTGCTCGGGGGCCTTCTCGGATTCCTCTCCCGTCGATGCCGGGGCCTAAGACTTGTGTGGAGTCGTTACCGGAACCTGAGGATTCCTCTCCAGTGCTGACATGGATCTTGGGGTACTTCTGGAGTCTTCCCCAGGGGAGTCAGTCCTCGTCTCGAGTGGGGGCCTGCACGTGTGCTTTCCTCTCGAGCTGTAGCAGCAGTGTCACGCTGGCTTAAGACCTTGTGTGTGGCGTCGGTGCCGGAAACCTGAGAATACCTTTCCAGTGCTGACATGGATCTTGGCGGTACTTCTGAGTCTCCCCAGGGAGTCAGTCCTCGTCTCGAGTGGGGGCCTGCACGTTGCGCTTTCCTCTCGGCTGTGCAGCAGTGTCACGCTTCCCTTCGCTTGGATCAAGGGATCCGTGGCTTTCCCTCGAGGCTTTCCCACAGGGCTATCCCACGTGCCACCGTGGCGTGAGTCGATCGCTGGCTTGAAAGTCAACGCAGTGCAAGGAAAAAAGGTTTCCTGGAATGGACTGAGACATCTGGCGAATCTGGAATGGTGGCACGACCCTGGACTTCTCTCGAGTTTCCTGTGGAGAGCGCGTCCTCTTGAGATGCGA
>NW_017194297.1:0-9404 GCF_001704415.2 Capra hircus
GGCGCATCACGTGCGAATTTGCCTCCCGAGCTGTAGCAGCAGTGTCACGCTTCCCTTCGCGTGGATCAAGGGATCTGTGGCTTTCCCCGAGGCTTTCCCACGAGGCTTTCCACGAGGCCTTTCCCACGTGCCACCGTGGTGTGAGTCGATCCTCGGCTTGAAAGTCGAGGCAGTGCAGGGAAAACAGGTTTCCCTGGAATGGACTGAGACATCTGGGGGACTCTGGGAATGGTGGCACAACCCAGGAGTTCCTCTCGCCTTTCCTGTGGAGAGCGCCTCCTCTTGAGATGCGACGGGAACCCCGGGAATTCTATCCCGAACACGCAGGGAAAGGATCCCTCCTCTCGAGATAGGAGGCGGAAACGGGACTCCTCTCGATGTGGGGGGACTCTCGTGCTTCCTCTCGAGTGGAGACGGATATGTCGGGGAACTTCTTGAGTTGCAGCAAGGGTGTGAAGGACCCTTTGAAGTTCCAGAGTTTAGGTGTGATTAGCCTCGAGACGCCTCAGCGGAAATGGGCCTCATCTCGCCTGGAGGGGAGAACCTCCTGGATTTTCTCGAATTGCGACAGGTGCTCTCGACTTACGAAGGGACCTCAGGGACCGCTCTGGTGGCCTCAGGAAAGGCCAGTACCCTTGCGAGTTGCTCGGGAGCCTCGCGGGATTCTTCTCCCGTCGATGCCGGGGCCTAAGACCTTGTGTGGAGTCTGTGCTGGAACCTGAGGATTCCTCTCCAGTGCTGACATGGATCTTGGGGTACTTCTGGAGTCTTCCCAGGGGAGTCAGTCCTCGTCTCGAGTGGGGGCATGCACGTGCGATTTCCTCCCGAGCTGTAGCAGCCGTGTCACGCTACCCTTCGCGTGGATCAAGGGATCTGTGGCTTTCCCTCGAGGCTTTTCCAGGAGTTTTCCCATGAGGCTTTCCCACAGGGCTGTCCCACGTGCCAACGTGGTGTGAGTCGAACCTTGGCTTGAAATTCAAGGCAGTGCAGGGAAACAGGTTTCCCTGAAATGGACTGAGACATCTGGGGGACTCTGGTAATGGTGGCACGACCCTGGAGTTCCTCTTGCCTTACTTGTGGAGAGTCCCGCCTCTTGAGATGCGACGGGAATGCCGGGAATTCCTTTCCCGAGCACACAGGGAATGGATCCTCCTCTCGAGCTAGGAGGCGGAAACGGGTCTCCTCTGGATGTGGGCGGGAGTCTCGTGATTCCTCTCGAGTGGAGATGGGTATGTCGGGAACTTCTTGAGTTGCAGCAAGGGTGTGAAGGACCCTTTGGAAGTTCCAGAGTTTAGGTGTGATTAGCCTCGAGACGCCTCAGCGGAAATGGGCCTCATCTCCCCTGGAGAGGAGAACCTCCTGGATTTTCTCGAGTTGCGGCAGGTGCTCTCTACTTACGACGGGACCTCAGGGACCCGCTCTGTTGGCCTCAGGAAAGGCCAGTCCCCATGCGAATTGTTCGGGGTCCTCTCAGGGGCTTCTCGGGTTTCCTCTCCCGTCGATGCCGGGGTCTAAGACCTTGTGTGGAGTCGGTCCGGAACCTGAGGATTCCTCTCCAGTGCTGACATGGATGTTGAGGTGCTTCTGGACTCTCCCCACGGGAGTCAGTCCCTCGTCTCGAGTGGGGGCATGCACCGTGCGCTTTCCTCCCCAGCTGTAGCAGCAGTGTCACGCTTCCCTTCGAGTGGATCAAGGGATCTGTGGCTTTCCCACGAGGCTTTCCCACATGGCTGTCCCACGTACCACCGTGGTGTGAATTGATCCTTGGCTTGAAAGTCGGGGCAGTGCAGGGAAAACAGGTTTCCCTGGAATGGACTGAGACATCTGGGGGACTCTGGGAATGTGGCACCACCCTGGAGTTCCTCTCGCCTTTCCTTTGGAGAGCGCCTCCACTTGAGATGCGACGGGAACGCCGAGAATTCTTTCCCGACCACGCAGGGAAAGGATCCCTCCTCTCGAGCTAGGAGGCGGACACGGGGCTCCTCTGGATGTGAGCAGAACTCTCGTGCTTCCTCTCGAGTGGAGACGGGTAAGTTCGGGGAACTTCTTGAGTTGCAGCAAGGGTGTGAAGGACCCTTGGAAGTTCCAGATGTTAGATGTGATATGCCTCGAGACGCCTCATGGGAAATGGGCCTCATCTCGCCTGGAGGGGAGAACCTCCTGGATTTTCTCGAGTTGGGGCAGGTGCTTTCGACTTACGACGGGGACCTCAGGGACCCGCTCTGGTGGCCTCAGGAAAGGCCAGTCCCCATGCGAGTTGCTCGGGGGCCTCACGGGGTCTCTCGGGTTTCCTCTCCCGTCGATACTGGGGCCTAAAACCTTGTGTGGAGTCAGTGTCGGAACCTGAGGATTCCTCTCCAGTGCTGACATGGATCTTGGGGTACTTCTGGAGTCTCCCCAGGGGAGTCAGTCCTGGTCTCGAGTGGGTGCATGCACGTGCGCTATCCTCCCGAGTTGTAGCAGCAGTGTCACGCTTCCCTTCGCGTGGATCAAGGGATCAGGGGCTTTCCCTCGAGGCCTTCCCACGAGGCTTTCCACGAGGCTTTCCCACAGGCTGTCCAACGTGCCACCGTGGTGTGAGTCTATCCTTGGCTTGAAAGTCGAGGCAGTGCAGGGAAAACAGGATTCCCTGGAGTGGACTGAGACATCTGGGGGACTCTGGGAATGTGGCACGATCCTGGAGTTCCTCTCGCCTTTCCTGTGGAGAGCGCCTCCACTTGAGATGCGACGGGAAGGCCGGGAATTCTTTCCCGACCACTCAGGGAAAGGGATCCCTCCTCTCGAGCTAGGAGGCGGAAACGGGGCTCCTCTGGATGTGGGGGGGACTATCTTGATTCCTCTCGAGTGGAGTCGGGTATGTCGGGGAACTTCTTGAGTTGCAACAAGGGTGTGAAGGACCCTTTGGAAGTTCCAGAGTTTAGGTGTGATTAGCCTCGAGACGCCTCAGCGGAAATGGGCCTCATCTCGCCTGCAGAGGAGAACTTCCTGGATTTTTCACGAGTTGCGGCAGGTGCTCTCGACTTACGACGGGGACCTCAGGGACCCGCTCTGGTGGCCTCAGGAAAAGGCAGGTCCCCATGCGAATTGTTCGGGGTCCTCTCAGGGCTTCTCGGGTTTCCTCTCCCGTCGATCCCGGGGCCTAAGACCTTGTGTGGCGTGGGTGTCGGAACTGAGGATTCCTCTCCAGTGCTGACATGGAACTTGGGGTACTTCTGGAGTCTCCCCAGGGGAGTCAGTCCTCGTCTCAAGTGGGGGCATGCACGTGCGCTTTCCTTCCGAGCTGTAGCAGCAGTGTCGCACTTCCCTTCCCGTGGATCAAGGGATCTGTGGCTTTCCCCCGAGGCTTTCCCACGAGGCTTTCCACGAATCTTTCCCACAGGGCTGTCCCACGTGCCACCGTGGTGTGAGTCGATTCTCGGGTTGAAAGTCCAGGCAGTGCAGGGAAAACAGGTTTCCCCTGGAATGGACTGAAACATCTGGGGAACTCTGGGAATGGTGGCACGACCCTGGAAGTTCCTCTCGCCTTTCCTGTGGAGAGCGCCTGCTCTTGAGATGCGAAAGGAACGCCGGGAATTCTTTCCCGACCACACAGGGAAAGGATCCCTCCTCTCGAGCTAGGAAGCGGAACCGGGGCTCCTCTGGATGTGGGCGGAACTCTCGTGCTTCCTCTCGAGTGTAGAGTAGGATGTCGGGGAACTTCTTGAGTTGCAGCAAGGGTGTGAAGGACCCTTGGGAAGTTCCAGAGGTTAGGTGTGATTAGCCTGTAGACGCCTCAGTGGAAATGGGCCTCGTTTCGCCTGGGGGGAGAACCTCCTGGATATTCTCGAGTTGTGGCAGGTGCTCTCGACTTACGAAGGGGACCTCAGGGACCCGCTCTGGTGGCCTCAGGAAACGCCAGTCCCCATGCGAGTTGCTCGGGGACCTCTCGGGATTCCTCTCCCTTTCGATGCCGGTGATTAAGGCCTTGTGTGGAGTCGCTGCCCGAACCTGAGGATTCCTCACCAGTGCTGACATGAATCTTGGGGTACTTCTGGAGTCTCCCCAGGGGAGTCAGTCCTCGTCTCGAGAGAGGGCATGCACGTTCGCTTTCCTCCCGAGCTGTAGCAGCAATCTCATGCTTCCCTTCGCTTGGATCAAGGGATCTTTGGCTTTCCCTTGAGGCTTTCCCAAGAGGCTTTCCCACAGGGCTGTCCCAGGTGCCACCATGGTGTGTCTCGATCCTCGGTTTGAAAGTCGAGGCAGTGCAGGGAAAACAGTTTTCCCTGGAATGGACTGAGACATCTGGGGGACTCTGGGAATGGTGGCATGACCTGGAGTTCCTCTCGCCTTTCCTGTGGAGAGCGCCTCCTCTTGAGATGCGACGGGAACGCCGGGAATTCTTTCCCGACCACGCAGGGAAAGGATCCATCCTCTCGAGCTAGGAGGCGGAAACGGGGCTCCTCTGGATGTGGGCGGAACTCTCGTGCTTCCTCTCGAGTGGAGACGGGTATGTCGGGTAACTTTTCGAGTTGCAACCAGGGTGGGAACGACCCTTTGGAAGTTTCAGAGGTTAGGTGTGATTAGCCTCGAGACGCCTCATCGGAAATGGGCCTCAACTCCCCTGGAGGGGAGAACCTCCTGGATTTTCTCGACTTTCGGCAGGTGCTCTCGACTTACGACGGGGACGTCAGGGACCGGCTCTGGTGGCCTCAGGAAAGGCCAGTCCCCATGCGAGTTGCTCGGGGGCCTCTCAGGATTCCTCTCCCGTCGATGCCGGGGCCTAAGATCTTGTGTGGAGTGGGTGCCGGAACCTGAGGATCCTCTCCAGTGCTGACATGGATCTTGGGGTACTTTTGGAGTCTTCCCAGGGGAGTCAGTCCTCGTCTCGAGTGGGGGCATGCACGTGCGCTTTCCTCCCGAGCTGTAGCAGCAGTGTCACGCTTCCCTTCGCTTGGATGAAGGGATCTGTGGCTTTCCCTCGAGGCTCTCCCACGAGGCTTTCCCAGGATGCTTTACCACAGGGCTGTCCCACGTGCCACCGTTGTGTGAGTCGATTCTCGGGTTGAAAGTCCAGGCAGTGCAGGGAAAACAGGTTTCCCTGGAATGGACTGAAACATCTGGGGACTCTGGGAATGGTGGCACAACCCTGGAGTTCCTCTCGCCTTTCCTGTGGAGAGCTCCTGCTCTTGAGATACGAAAGGAACGCCGGGAATTCTTTCCCGACCACACAGGGAAAGGATCCCTCTTCTCGAGCTAGGAAGCGGAACCGGGGCTCCTCTGGATGTGGGCGGAACTCTCGTGCTTCCTCTCGAGTGGATACGGGTATGTCGGGGAACTTCTTGAGTTGCAGCAAGGGTGTGAAGGAGCCTTTGGAAGTTCCAGAGGTTAGGTGTGATTAAAATCGAAACGCCTCAGCGGAAATGGGCCTCATCTCGCCTGGATGGGAGAACCTCCTGGATTTTCTCGAGTTGCGGCAGGTGCTCTCGACTTACGACGGGGACCTCAGAGCCCCACTCTGGTGGCTTCAGGAAAGTCCAGTCCCCATGCGAGTTGCTCGGGGGCCTCTCGGGATTCCTCTCCCGTCGATGCCAGGGCCTAAGACCTTGTGTGGAGTCGGTGAAGGGAACCTGAGGATTCCTCTCCAGTGCTGACATGGATCATGGGGTACTTCTGGAGTCTCCCGCGGGGAGTCCGTCCTCGTCTCGAGTGGGGGCATGCACGTGCGCATTCCGCCCGAGCTGTAGCAGCAGTGTCACGCTTCATTTCGCGTGGATCAAGGGATCTGTGGCTTTCCCTCGAGGCTTTCGCACGAGGCTTTCCCACGAATCTTTCTCACAGGGCTCTCCCACGTGCCACCATGGTGTGAGTCGATCCTCGGATTGAAAGTCGAGGCAGTGCAGGGAAAACAGGTTTCCCTGGAATGGACTGAGACATCTGGGGACTCTGGGAATGGTGGCACGAACCTGGAGTTCCTCTCGCCTTTCCTGTGGAGAGCGCCTCCTCTTCAGATGCAACGGGAACGTCGGGAATTCTTTCCCCGACCACGCAGGGAAAGGATCCCTCCTCTCGAGTTAGGAGGCGGAAATGGGGCTCCTCTAGATGTGGGCGGGACTCTCGTGCTTCCTCTCGAGGGGAGACGGGTATGTCGGGGAACTTCTTGAGTTGCAGCAAGGGTGTGAAGGACCCTTTGGAAGTTCCAGAGGTTAGGTGTGATTAGCCTCGAGACGCCTCAGCGGAAATGGGCCTCATCTCGCCTGGAGGGGAGAACCTCCTGGATTTTCTCGAGTTGCGGCAGGTGCTCTCGACTTACGACGGGGACCTCAGGGACCCGCTCTGGTGGCCTCAGGAAAGGCCAGTCCGCATGCGAGTTGCTCGGGGGCCTCTTGGGATTCCTCTCCCGTCGATGCCGGGGCCTAAGACTGCCGGGAGCCAGTGTGAGGAAGCCCGCCCGTGACAAGGTTATGAGGAAGGAAGCTGACATACGCAAGGCATGCTCAGACTTCAGTGATCCCTCTGGAAATTTTTAAGCACGTACCCCAACAAAAATCTGCCGGTTTTTGTGCTCTGCTTTTTCACTCTTCTGACCTTTTCTGGAAAAAGTCAATTCAGGACGTTAGTCTTCTGCATTTGAAAGAGTGTTTCAATCCAAAAACCCTCTGATTCTTTCTAGCCTGCCTGTAGGACTTGTACAGCTGCGGCTTGTGATTGTTTGAGGCCTCCTGACCGCAGGAGGCACAGGAAGCTTAAAACATCCTAGGAATGCAGGAGCTTCCGAGGGAGTCAGAATCTTTAGAATAAGACTGATTAATAGTTTCATTTTTTGGGTCAATGCTTGCTGCCAAATTTTCATATCCTTTATTTTTAGATATAGTTGTATATAGAAAAACAGGTAGTAGACCTGGTATTAGCAACATTAGATCTTTGAGTTAAGTACCTTCTTTGTTATAACCCACTGCACCTTTGTTCTATAGAGATGTAACTTTAATGCTTTAAGGAGATGCAGATTAAAGAAAAACACTTCAGGGGAAACAAAATTATCATTCATTAAGGAAGAGAGCCAAAAAGTGTTAACAAGCCTCTTGGCCAGAAGATAATGTAAATCACCTGAGAACTTTTGTATACAAAAGATATACAGAAAGAATCTGGGTTGCGACACTACATAATTTTTGTGTTATCCATTGATCTCCATGTTTTATCAAAGTATAAAAGGCCTTCTGAACAATAAAGAGGAGGCCAGGGGCAGGGGCAGTTTCTGACCAGCTTCTCGAACTAGTCTCTCAGCCTGGTTTCTTGGGACTCTGGCTCCCCCCGTGTCTTTCTCTCTCTTTCTTCTTCTCTACCTTTCCTTCTCTCTGCTCTTTACTATAACTTCAGGCTGAATCTCCACCTGGAGTGCGGAGGCTCGCCAGGTCTACTTAATTGCCCTGGCTGTTAAGACCCGCATGAAAGGGAGCTTAAGGCGAGCACCCTTAGATATTCAAGCGGGCGCCGGTGGCCCAACGTAGGTGGTGCAAATTCCTTGTCTGGAATTTTATTGGCCGTCCGGTAAACCAAGCGATTCAGCCCACTTCCTCCAATTAATCTCTCTTACTACACTATAGTTTCCTAATCTAATCTTGCATTAATAAATAAACAAGTCTTTCCACACCAACGCCGTCCACCCTTCGAATTCCCTGGATCCACCGGGCTGGACCCCGGCATAAGACCTTGTGTGGAGGCGGTGCCGGAACCTGAGGATTCCTCTCCAGTGCTGACATGGATCTTGGGTACTTCTGGAGTCTCCCCAGGGGAGTCAGTCCTCGTCTCGAGTGGGGGCATGCACATACGCTTTCCTCCGGAACTGTAGCAGCACTGTCATGCTTCCTTCGCGTGGATCAAAGGGGTGTGGCTTTCCCTCGAGGCTTTCCCACGAGGCCTTCCCACGAGGCTTTCCCACAGGGCTGTCCCACGTGCCACCGTGGTGTGAGTCCATCCTTGGCTTGAAAGTCGAGGCAGTGCAGGGAAAACAGGTTTCCCTGGAATGGACTGAGACATCTTGGGGACTCTGGGTATGGTGGCACGACCCTGGAGTTCCTCTCGCCTTTCCTGTGGAGAGCGCCTCCTCTTGAGATGCGATGGGAACGTCGGGAATTCTTTCCCGACCCACGCAGGGAAAGGATCCCTCCTCTCGAGCTAGGAGGCGGAAATGGGGCTGCTCTGGATGTGGGCGGGACTCTCGTGCTTCCTCTCGAGTGGACACGGGTATGTCGGGGAACTTCTTGAGTTGCAGCAAGGGTGTGAAGGACCCTTTGGAAGTTCCAGAGGTTAGATGTGATTAGCCTCGAGACGCCTCAGGGAAATGGGCCTCATCTCGCCTGGAGGGGAGAACCTCCTGGATTTTCTCGAGTTGCGGCAGGTGCTCTCGACTTACGACGGGGACGTCTGGTACGCGCTCTGGTGGCCTCACGAAAGGCCAGTCCCCATGCGAGTTGCTTGAGGTCGCTCGGGATTCCTCTCCCGTCGATGCCGGGGCCTAAGATCTTTTGTGGAGTCTGTGACAAAACCTGAGGATTCCTCTGCATTGCTGACATGGATCTTGGGTACTTCTGGAGTCTACTCAGGGGAATCAGTCCTCCTTTAAGAGGCGGCATGCACGTGCGCTTTCCTCCTAAGCTGTAGCAGCAGTGTCACCCTTCCCTTCGCGTGGATCAAGGGATCTGTGGCTTTCCTCGAGGCTTTCCCACGAGGCTTACCCACAGTCTGTCCACCTGTCACCGTGGTGTGAGTCGATCCTAGGCTTGAAAGTCGATGCAGTGCAGGGAAATAGTTTTTCCCTGGAATGGACTGAGACATCTGGGGACTCTGGAATGGTGGCACGACCCTGGAGTTCCTCTCGCCTTTCCTGTGGAGAGCACCTCCTCTTGAGATGCGACGGGAACGCCGGGAATTTTTTCCGACCACGCAGGGAAGGGATTCCTGCTCTTGAGCTATGAGGCGGAAACGGGGCTCCTCTTGATGTGGGCGGGACTCTCGTGCTTCCTCTCGAGAGGAGACGGGTATGTCGGGAACTTCTTGAGTTGCAGCAAGGATGTGAAGGACCCTTTGTAAGTTACAGAGGTTAGGTGTGATTAGCCTGGAGATGCCTCAGCAGAAATGGGCCTCATCTCGCCTGGAGGGGAGGTCTCCTGGATTTTCTCGAGTTAGGGCACGTGCTCTCGACTTACGACGGGGATCTCAGGGGCCGCTCTGGGGCCTCAGGAAATGCCAGTCCCCATTCGAGTTTCACAGGGGGCCTCTCGGGATTCCTCCCCCGTCGATGCTGGGGCCTAAGACCTTTTGTGGAGTCGCTGCCGGAACCTGAGGATTCCGCTACAGTGCTGACATGGATCTTGGGGTACTTCTGGAGTCTCCTCAGAGCAGTCAGTCCTCGTCTTGAGTGGGGCATG